>NW_020954548.1:30402176-30415242 GCF_900497805.2 Vombatus ursinus | reverse complement strand
TGTGTGTGTGTGTGTGTGTGTGTGTGTGTGTGTGTGTGTGTGTGAACTGGCAGCTAGGTGATGAAAGCCTTTGAATGCCAAATAGAGGAGTTTGTGGTTGATCCTGAAAGTTGGACCTCAAAGCTGTCTCATTCTCATTTGGATTTCACCATCCTCAATTTGTATTCCAAATGACTTCTAGAGGGATAGAACTGGCCCAAGCTGGATGCCAGTCAACTTACATCCTGCCCCAGTTCTTTCCATTCCCAATTTCTCTAGCTAAGTCCTGTGGTAGCACAGAATACTTCTGAGTTGTAGTCCCAGCCAGAGCAAGGTTTGGTCATTTGGTTTTCCTCAGCACAGGAAGGATGGACAGCAGAGTTGAGTTCTGTTGTTCACTTGTGGGGCTTGGACAGAGCATAGTGGCCAGTGGGGGAGCTGGTGCTGAGTGAGCATGTTAAGGTTTAGGGATTAGTCTTCTCTGTTGTTAGTTACTGGGTTTTAAAAAAATCTCTTTAGGGACCTTGGTGTCTTAGAGCATGGAAAAAATGGCTGTATCTCTTGCATATAATTCCTATTTTGGAGAAGTTACAGAGATTATAAGGGTTGGAGAAAGTGTCTAGTCCTCCGTGTTGTTGGTCATGTGACTTAGAAGTCAATTTCCCAAATTCTCATTTGTTGGTTAATCATAGACCTGCAAGGGACCTAAGAGGTCTTTGAGTCTGAGGAAATTGGCATTCAGAGAGGTGACTTATTAAGGGTGACATAGCTAATCATGTTTGAGGCAAGGTTCCTGATTCCAAATCCAGTAGTTTATTCACTGTGCCAGACTGCTTCCTGGTCAGTCACTGGTCTTCAGGTTCACACCTCCTCCTGGTACTCTGAGCTCTCCAAGGGCTGGCTTTCTGCTTTACTTAGCTCTTGTGTTTCCCACAGCACCTAGCACAGACCTCGGCACACAATAAGCTCTGGGCAAAATGAGTTGCTTTGCCTTACCTTCATCTCCTGAGACCAGTCATACAAAGGATTTTTTTTAATGGATTGACATAGAAGTCAACCTGAGAGGAAAAGGCATAAATTGTGACAGGGATAATTATAGGTCAGTCATAAAAGAGCAAGAATGGTGAGATGGTTCAAGGACCCTAGACAAGACCCTCCCCCCCTACCCCTATAACTTTTTCAGCCTCTCAACATCATAAAGGACCTCAGAAGTTATCTAGTTCAAACTGTACTTGAAAATAAATCTTCTTTGTAGAATCCCTTGTAAGTAGTCATAGAGCTTTTGTTTTAAGAGTGCTTGTGAAGGAGAACCCTTCAATCTCCTCAAATACTCAATGCACTTTTGGACTGTATTCATTGAAAGTTTTCTGTGTGTCCCACTGAAGTCTGGCTCTCTGCACCTTCCACTGATTCTCCTGGCTCTGCCTTCTGGAGCTAAGTAGAACAAACAAATCTAATCCCTCTTCTATGTTATAGGCCTTTCAGTTACTTAGGACTTCACCACTTGATAGGGGAGAATCAGAAAATCAATTGATACCCATTTATTATGCACCTGTTTTGCATCACGCATCCTGTTGGCCAGTGGGAGTATTAAGGTAAAAGTGAAACCTTCTATTGGATCAAGAGATTTTAGAGAAAATAGTTAGGTGGTGTTGTGGATAGAAATCTGGGCCTGGAGTCAGGAGTACCTGTGTTCAGATCCCACTTCAGACATCTAGTCACTAGATGACCCTGGACAAGTCCCTTAGCCTTGCTTAATCTCAGTTTTCATCATACGCAGTTGAGATAATAATGGCATCTACCTCATGGGGTTGTTGTAAGGATCAAATGAGATAATATTTGGAAAATGCTTAGCACAGTGCCTAGCATGTAGTAGGCTCTTAATAAATCATTATTCCCTTTTTCTTCCCTACCATCCCAGGCCCAAGAGGTCTGTCTCAATATTTTTCTCTCAAGAGGAGTTGAAAATTTGCAGAAAACACACATTGACATTACAATAGTACCTGCTTCTAGAAAGGGCCTCACTTAGATATAGTCTGCTTTGAGGAGAGAGGTTTTCATCAGACCTACATGTTTGAATTCCAGTTCTCTGGCCTACTGTGTGACAATAAGTGAATTACTTGGCCTCTCTGGGCCTCAGTATGGTTAGATGATCTCTGAGGTTTTTGTCCCAGAAAAGGGAAGGAGGATCCAAACAACAGTAGAGCAGAAGGACCTGAGAAATGGGCTTTGGGACATTGAGGGGTGGGGGATGGGCAGTGATGGTCGTGGAATGTAGGGGTGAGTGGGTAGAACTGCTCTGGTACTCCCATAGTGAAGTGAATCCCTACTAAAGGCTCAGTTCCCTCCCCTTTAGTCTCTTCCTTCTCTTCTTTACTCTATTGGTCTGAATAGAATGTCAGTCTAGATCAGTAAGCAGGGCCAGTCTTAGGTGCCCAAGACTTAGCTGAACAAGTCAACTTATTATCATTTCCTTCTTTCTCCTCCCAGCTCTATCCTTTCCTAAGGCTCTGTGAGCAGCTTCTCAGAGCTCTTTCCCTTGATTCAATGTTAATATTTGGCATGCACAGCAGGAGATGATATTGATTAGAGATCCAATGGCAGCTCTAGCAATATTGGTCTTGGGAATGTGGACTCACTGCAGCTTCTGAATTAATTCTGGATTGAAAAGGGTCACTCAGCGCTTGCAGATCTATCATCCTCAGCCTCACCCTTCCCTTCAGCCCTTTGCCTCTTTCCCTTCCCATACATCCTGTTTTCCCTTTCTTTTCTTTCCCTTTGTTTCATAAGATTATGAAAGGGGAGGAAGTATCACTAGGACAAGGTCACTGGCATCCACTGTCATTATTGTAGGAAGGACTCCTTGCCTTCCTTCCTTCAAGGCACTGTTCAGATGCCACCTTCCAGGAAGGACCCAAAGGGCATATCCCCAGGAAGGAAAAGAGAGGTGGAGGGGATGAGAGGAGAGGGAAAGAACCAACTAGTGATCCCTGCCCCTTCCCCTGGACCAAGTTTAAGCAATTTCTCCTTCCTAAATGTTCTTTCTCTATCTTTTATGGTGGAAAGACAACAAAGTGATGCAGTAGATTAAGTATTGGGCCTGGAAATAAGAATTGGGCCTGAGTTCAGATCTGATTTCAGATACTTACTAGCTGTGTGACCCTGGGCAAGTCACTTAACCTTTGTCTGCCTCAGTTTCTTTAATTATATAATGTTGACATAATAACATCTCCTCCCCTTCCGGGGTTGTTGTCAGGATCAAATGAGATAATATTTGTTAGGTGCATAGCACATTGCTTGATGTGTAGGAGGTGCTTAATCAATGCTTGTTTACTCCCCCCTCCAATTAAACTTCTTCACAGTGAACTTTAAGTTGTGTATATCTTTTTGTGCTTTGGAAAATGAGAGGGCTGAGCTAGACGGCCTCTTTCAGCTCCAGAACTAGGTCAGTTTGGCTGGATTGTCATTGAGTGTAATATTGAGCGCAATATTAGCTTGCTGCATTTGTTAGAGGAGAGCTCAAGAGAGCCAATGTCCAGTTCTTGGCAAAGCTAGTTCTGTGGGGGAAGAGCACTCAATTGGAGATTGGCTATGATCCTAGCTCTGTGACTTTGATTAAGTTGCTGAATCTTTCTGGTCCTAGTTTCTTCACCTATAAAATAATAGATTTGGATTAAGATGCCTAAGGTCTTTTCCAGCCTTTGGATTCTATATACTAAGGTTCTTTTCCACTCCAACATTTTCTGTCCTGTGGCAGCTGTGGTACAGCAGCCACTGATTTTTAAAGCCAAAGAATGTGCGTTCAAATCCCAACTCATTCCTTCCTATTTGTGTGATGACCAAGAGTCTGAATTTTCTCATCTATAAAATGAATGAATTGGACTAAGCCAGGGCTCCTCCACCTGGAGACTGTGGACTGTTTTTTTTTAATTGATAACTATATTTTAATAAAATTGATTTTCTTTGTGGTCTTGTGTATTTTATTTTATGTATCTAAAATATTGTTATTCTGAGAAGGGGTCCATAAAATTCACCAGCCCACCAAAAGTGTCCATGAGACAAAAAAAGTGAAGAACTTCTGGAATAGGAGAACACTGAAGTATCTTCCAGTTCTAAAACTATGGACCTGTAACAGTGTTGAGCGTTGCCACAGAGTATAGAGTTGGCCAACTGCTACTCAATCCTTTGCACTGCTTCTAGTTAGAGCAGGGTTGAATCCTTCCCAGGGCTTGCCTATCTCCTTCCAAAGAGGGTAGTTTAGGTTGTGAGCTTTTCTTTAGCCACCACTATTCTTCCTTTCTTTGGAGATTTAATCAGCCAGATCCTTTGACAGCAATTAGCTCACTTTTTTAGCTTAGAAGGCAGATGATGTTTTGCCTTCCCTCCCTCTTGTTTTATGAAGTTAATGTCAGGTTTAAAGTTGATAGTATAGTTACAAAAGTTTAAGTACCCCAGTTATGTAGATTTCCAATATTCAGACAGAGGTTGGACCTTCTGCTCTAATTGAATTTTATGTGTATCTCTAGCTGTCCCTTGGCTCTTCTCTATTTGAGGTAACATGTAAAAGAAGTGAGCTGAACATATTGCAGTCTTTTACTGAGCATTTACAGGCATGGGGAAAGGATGTTGGGGAAAGAGTTGAGATGTTCTTGGAACTTCCTTCAATCCCTGAAGAGAGTAGTAGAAATGGTAACTTCAGCCTGAGCCCTCTGCTCTGAGATGCTTACAGAGTTCTGATGACCCACCTCAATTTCTCCTTCCTCTGTGGCTTCACTCTCCTTTTGGTTACTGCTTTTAATTTCTTCTGTTTTTTGTTGTCCCTGTGCACACAGATGTTTTCCAGTTTGACTTGTTAAGTCGTGGGTGGGGTTGGGAAAGCTACCTCTCTCTACTCCTCTCTCTCAAGCCGCTCTCTTGTAGTATATGTGTCTCTCTTCTAAGACAGGAATAACTTAAGCTTTTCTTTTGGTTCAAAGATGACAATAGTCCAAATCACTCTCAGGGCTATGAGAGAATGCTTGTCCCCTCTGATTTACAAATCCCAGAATTACAGCTAATTCTCAAATCCATATTATAATTCTACAAAGACCTCTCACAGCTTATCATGCTTTGGTTCTATGAGTTCTTTCCCCAAAAGAAGGGATCCTTTCCTCTTCTATTCATTGTGTGTGATGTTTCCTAGGATGAAAGGAAAAATGGAACTCACAGTCTTGATTCTTTGACTTCCTAGATATATTATCTTGGGTAAGTTGTCTCCTCTCTGAGCCTCAGTTTTCTCTTCGGTAAAATAGGAACAATAATCGTTGACCTATTTATGAGGAATGTGCTTTTGTAAATGTCAAAAGGATAAATTAATTACTTATCTTTAGTAATTACACTGTGTATATATGTAATAATGCATTGCTCAAGTATCTCAGGGACTGATAAGTAGGTAAACCCAACAACGTTGAAATATGTTTTTACAAAGAACATAGCACATCTGTATGTTCCCATACTCCACTGAGAAGACGGGATCTATGATGTACTTTCTCAGCTGAGCCCTGCCAGACAACAACTGTAAAACATTCTTTCTAGATGTGTGAAGTGTGGCAATACTTCCCATGCTGCTCCTTTTTTAGTAATGGCCGCTTCTAATTTTCCTGGTGGTTCTAATTTTGAGGGATGTAGCAGTTTGAATATAGAAGACTTTCTATCCTTTGCTGTTGAGGTTCCCGGAGAATTCAACCCCCAGGCTCTATTTATTCCAGGATTAAAAAAAAAAGCTTAGTCCTTCTTCTGAATTTTATTTAAAAAGATACAGATACACTTTGAGGAAATGATCAGATAATTATGTTTTTAAAATTTCAAACTGTGCTCTGAAAAGAAAAAAAGAAGCAAATTGTAAAATTTCAGGATAACAACAACAACAACAACAACAGATTATAGGATCATAGCTCCAGAGCTGGGGGAAAAAATTTTTAGAAGTCATCTGGTTTGACCTTTCATTTTACAGATAAGGAAATTGAAGTACAGAGAGTTGTCTGAGGCCATCGAAATAGTAAATGGCAGAATCAGACTTCCAACTCAGGTCTAGTGACCAGACCTTAATTTAGAAAGGCCAAGATCACCCACTTCATCCTGGACCATCACCAGTCATTTTGACTTCGTCTTGCCACTGGACTTTATGATGACTCTGGAGGGGAGAGTGAGGTGGATGACTTTTACTCAGTTCTGGCCCCACTTAAATCTAATTCACACCCAAGTCATCACCCTTGTGATGTCATTGGTCTTCGAGAATGAAGGACAAACAACAACAAATGACTTCAAAGTTCAGCCTTCTTTGCATAGCACCAGACAGCATTAATAACTCACATTTCCTAGTGAGACGACAGTAGAGTGATGAGGAGGAGAACAATTATGATAAAAGAAACAAAATATCTTCATTTGAATTTCAAAAATTTTCAAAAAACTTTTTGAAGTAAATAAATAAACATTTTATTATATTAATTTAATTATTATTTTTTCTGTGCATACTTACTTTTTTTCCTTTCAGAGAAAACTTATTTTAGAGATTTATTACATTTGTTTTCAACATTTAGACAGCATTTATTAGCTCTGTATGGGCCTGACAGTAGCATAGCACCTTAGGAAATAGCAATGCAATCTGAAGAGTGCCTGTGTTGAACAATCTGGCCTCTACAAATATTTGTTGAATAATATTATGTGGCATTTTAATGATTTATGGTTTCCAAAGTGCTTTTTTCCTATCAATCTTGTGAGGTAGAGAGTACAAATATTACCATCCTGATTTTGCAAATGCACAAACTGAGACTGGTCCAGGGAGTGAGTTACTTGGCTAGGATCATATCACTAGTAACTGATAAACCTAGGGCTCAACCAACTTTCTCAGGAAGAAAATAAGGTGATTTCTCCAATGGCAGCTAGATGGTGCAGTAGATAGAGTGCCAGAGCTGCAGGCAGGAAGACTCATCTTCCTGAGTTCAAATCTGGTCTCAGATATTCACTAGCTGTGTGACCCCGGACAAGTCACTATTTACCTCAGTTCCTCATTTGTAAAATGAACTGGAGAAGGAAAAGACAAACCATTACAATATCTCTACCAAGAAAATCCCCAGTGGGGTCATGAAGATTGGACACAACTAAAAATGACTAAATAACAACTTTCTCCAATGTACAGATATAAGCTAGGGCAGCCTTTATTTGAACAAAAAGGGTTATTTTAGAAAATGAAAGCATTATTAGAGATCACTAATGTTTCACATGAGCAATTTCAAAAACAATCCCATTTTATAGGAAAACATAATTGACCAAATATGTGTTATTCCTGCTTCTTTCCATTTTCCATATCAATATAGTAAATGGCAGAACCAGACTTCCAACTCAAGTGTAGTGACTCCAAAGTTCAGGCCTCTTTGCACAGTACCAAGCAGCGTTAATAATTCACATTTCCTAGCATAAGAATAATAGAGTGATGATGAGAAGAACGATGATGATAAAAATAAATAAAATGTCTTCATTTGAATTACAAAAAGTTTCAAAAGCCCTTTCAAAGTAAATATATACTATTTTCCATTGGCCCTGTGTTCTCATTAACAGGTGTCACTATTCACTGGGTGACAGTTCCCCAAATTACAGGTGTGATGCTTAGGAAGAAATCATCATTCTCTATAATGGTGGCATTTTAACATCCTTAGTTCCAAATTAGTCATACCCACAGGAGACACAGACTTTTCCTAATTAGGAAGAGGTTACCTAAGCAAAAGGAAACAAGAGGTAGAAGAGAGTGCTCTAAATTTATAGTCATAAAAGTCTGGTTCCTATCCTGGCTCTGTTGCTTATGACTAGCATGATCTTGGATGAATCTACTTCTTTATGGATCTCAGTTTCCTTATCTGTAAAATGAGGGAGTTGGGATATATAATCTCGAAAGTTATTTCTTATTCTAAATTCTCTGATTTTATGAGGTTGTATTAAGGTCAGGAGTGAAGAGGGATTGGCAGATGTTCTGTGCTGAGGAAAGGGGGTGCTGGGTGGGGTGCTCAAATGATCACTCACCTGTCATTTTAGACTGTCAACTCTGTATACTGAGACAGAGAAGTGGGGTTATTGGGCTTAGGAGTAGATAAGATAGAAGGACATCTTACTTTTCTGCTTTGTGGTTTTCCAAAGTAATTTACAAAAGTATTTCTTCCATTTGGGCCTTTGTCCTTTACTAGCATATTTTGTTTCAGCATTTGGACAGCATTCTCAGGTCTGTAATGATCTGGTCCCAGTTAGGCTGCTCAGAGGTCCAGGTAGGGAAAGAAAATGTTATCTGTGCTGCATAGTCAGGCTTCCACAAAAATTTGGTGACAAATAGTATCTGATATTTTTATAGTGATATGATATATCATTCCCAAAATGCTCACAAAAGCCATGTGAAAAAATAGTACAAATATTACCATTCCCATTTTACAAATGAAGAAACTGAGTTTGGTCCAGAGAAAATCAATCACTTGCCTAGTGTCACATAGCTAGTAATTTTTGGAGTCAAGGATCAACATAATTCTTCATGCTTAAAGTAAGACTTTGATTTTTTTTTAAGATTATATCTCCATATCTCATGGAGGCTGGAAGGGCAGGGGCTACTCACAGTGATCCCATCACCGTTGAGTAGGAAAATCTTGATCTGCTCTTTTTCCTACCTGGACTGGTTTGCTCTTCCCTAGACAACCTGGTTATCCTCTCCACTTCCACCCCGATCTCCACAAGGCTCACCATATTGATGCCAAACACTCTATCGGTATAGCCTATTGCAGCTCAGAACTCATGACCTCAAGAGCTCTGCCAGCCTCAGCCTTCTCACTACCTGAGATCACAGATGGGAACTACCAAGCTCAGCAATTTAGGCACTTTTTCCCAGGATACAGTGTTGCTTCCACGTTGAAAGATAACTTTACCCCAGATTTCACACCCAGATGATTGCCACTGGCCCTAAAATTCTGTTCTTCTTTCCCCTTCCACTTAATAGTATTTTTTTACAATTACATGTAAAGATAGTTTTTAACATTTATTTTTATGATTTTTAAAAATTAATTTTATGCTTAAACTTAAATACACAATAAAAAGAAAAAGAAATGTGTTATAAACTTAAATACTAAAACTTAAATACAAAATACATTTTTATAAGATTTTCAGTTCCAAATTTTTTTCCCTCTCTCCCTCCCCTCACCCCTCCCCAAGAAAGCAAGCAATCTGGAATAGGTTATACATGTACAATCATTTTAAACACATTTCTACATCAGACATGTTGTGAAAGAAGAATCAGAACAAAAGAGAAAAAACCATGAGAAAGAAAAAACTAAAAACTAAAAAAGTGAAAATAGTATTCTTTGATCTGCATTCAGACACCATAATTCTTTCTATGGATGTAGATAGCATTTTTCTGGTTCTGCTCACTTCATGCAGTAACAGTTCATGTAAGTCTTTACAGATTTTTCTGAAATCTGCCTGCTCATCATTTCTTATAGCAAAATAGTGTTCCATTACATTCATATACCACAACTTGTTCAGCCATTCCCCAATTGATGGGCATATCCTCAATTTGCAATTCTTTGTCACCACAAAAAGAGCTGCTATAAATATTTTTGTATGTGTAGGTACTTTCCCCCTTTTTATGATCTCTTTGGAATATAGACCTAGTGGTGGTATTGCTGGATCAAAGGGTATGCACAGTTTTATAACCCTTTGGGAATAGTTCCAAATTGTTCTCCAGAATGGTTGTATCAGTTCACAACTCCACCAACAATGCCGTAATATTCCAGTTTTCCCACATCTCCAACATTTGTCGTTTTCCCTTTCTGTCATATTAGCTAATCTGGTAGGTGTGAGGTAGTACCTCAGAGTTGTTTTAATTTGCATTTCTCTAATCAATAGTGATTTAGGGCATTTTTTTCCTATGACTATAGATAGCTTTATTTCTCTGTCTGAAAATTGCCTGTTCATATCATTTGATCATTTATCAATTGGGAAATGAATTGTATTCTTATAGATTTGACTCAGTTCTCTCTATATTTGAGAAATGAGGCCTTCATCAGAAATACTGGCTATAAAAATTGTTTCCCAGCTTCCTACTTTTTTTTTTCTAAACTTGGTTGCATTGGTTTTGTTTGTGCAAAACCTTTTTAATTTAATATAATTAAAATTATCCATTTTGCATTTCATAATGTTCTCTATCTCTTGTTTGGTCATATATTCTTCCCTTCTTCATCTGACAGGTAAACTATACAGTGCTTTCCTACTTTGCTGATGTTATCACCCTTTATGTCTAAATCATGTATCCATTTTGACCTTATCTTAGTATACAGTGTGAGATGTTGGTCTATACCTAATTTCTGCCACACTATTTTCCAGTTTTCCCAGCAGTTTTTGTCAAATAGTGAGTTCTTGTCCCAAAAGTTGGAGTCTTTGGGTTTATCAAACAGTACATTACTATAATTATTTACTACTGTGTCTTGTGTACCTGACCTATTTCACTGATCCATCACTCAATTTCTTAGCCAGTACCAAATAGTTTTGATGATTGCTTCTTTATAATTTAGTTTTAGATCTAGTACAGCTAGATCACTTTCCTTTGCTTTTGTTTTTATCATTAATTCCTTTTATATTCTCGACCTTTTGTTCTTCCAGATGAATTTTGTTATTACTTTTTTCCAGCTCTGTAAAATTTTGTTTTGGTAGTTTGATTGGTATGGCACTGAATAAGTAAAATAATTTAGGTAGAATTGTCATTTTTATTACATTAGGTCAGTCTGCCTATGAACAATTGATATTTTTCCAGTTATTTAGATCTGATTTCATTTGTATGAAAAGTGTTTTGCAATTGTGTTTATGTATTTCCTGGGTTTGTCTTGGCAGGTAGACTCCCAAATATTTTATATTGTCTACAGATACATTAAATGAAATTTCTCTTCCTATATCTCGCTGCTGGGCTTTGTTAGTAACATATAAAAATGCCAATGATTTATGTGGGTTTATTTCATGTCCTGCAACTTTGCTAAAGTTGTTAATTGCTTCAAGTAGTTTTTTAAGTTGATTACCTAGGAATTTTTAAGTATGCCATCATATCATCTGCAGAGTGATAGTTTTATTTCCTCATTGCCTATTCTAATTCCTTCAATTTCTTTTTCTTTTTACTGCTAAAGTTAACACTTCTAGTCCAATATTGAATAACAGTGGTGATAATGGGCATCCTTGTTTCACCCCTGATCTTATTGGAAAAGCTTCTAGCTTATCCCCATTGCATATAATATTTGCTGATGGTTTTAGAGAGATATTACTTATCATTTTAAGGAAAACTTCATTTATTCCTATGCTCTGAAATGTTTTTTTTAAATATAAATGGGTGCTGTATTTTGTCAAAAGCTTTTCCTGCATCTATTGAGATAATCATATGATTTCTATTAGTGTTGCTATTGATATAGTCAATTATGCTGATAGTTTGCCTAATATTGAACCAGCCCTGAAATCCTTGTTTAAATCCCACCTGGTCAAAGTGTATTATCCTGATGATAAATTGGTGTAATCTCTTTGTTAATGTTTTGTTAAAATTTTTTGCATCCATATTCATTAGGGAAATTTTTCTATAATTTTCTTTCTCTGTTTTGGATCTTCCTGGTTTAGGTATCAGCACTATATCTGTGTCATCAAAGAAATTTGGTAGTACTCTGCCTATTTTCCAAATAGTTTATGTAGTATTGGAATTAATTTTTCTTTAAATGTTTGATAGAATTCACTTGTAAATCCATCTGGACCTGGAGATTTTTTCTTATGGAGCTCATTGATGGCTTGTTCAATTTCTTTTTCTAAAATGGGATTATTTAGGGGCAGCTATGTGGCACAGAGGATAGAGCACAGGCCCTGGAGTCAGGAGCACCTGAGTTCAAATCCAGCCTCAGGTACTTGACACTTATTAGCTGTGTGACCCTGGGCAAGTCACTTAACCCCATTGCCTAGCAAAAAAATAAAATGAGATTATTTAAATATTTTATTTCCTTTTCTGTTGTTAATCTGGGCAATTTATATTTTTTCAGCCAAAGACAAGGTTTATTAGAATATCTGTCATATTGGGAAGACTCTTTGGGAATCTGAACATTACTGAGCTATTGGCTAGATTTTGAGAATCTGAGCAGTGGCTAGATTATAAGAATCTGAGCACCTTAATGGAGACAAGATGGACTTTATATACAGAAAGATTGTGAGAGAGATCTAGGAGTGGACAAGTAGTCTTCAGGGACTGGAGGAGGGTCTCAGGAAGATCTGGATGGGAGTGGCCAGTAAGCTAGGATGAACAGAATGCCTGGGACCTGGACCACATGGCTAAAGGAGAATGATGATTAATGGTGGGAAGCGGCTGGGGGCCATAGGGAGGTAAGACAATGGACGACTAGGCCAGGTTAAGGGTAATAGAATTGGGAGATTGGGTGTAGGGGATAATGAAAGGTTTGTTGATGGGATCATAGCCTCAGGCCAACACCAGACATTTGGCCATGAGGGAAAGTCCAGGGTTTTTCCTTTCTAGGGTTCAGATCCCAACCCCATCATTCCCCCCTCAAACAAATTGGACCCAAATTGTTTTGGGTTAAGGAGTAAAGGTCTTGGCTTCTGAAACTGCTTCCTGCTGGCAAGGGGTGTAGAGTTGTCCCTGCCTTAAGGGGGTCGCAAAAAGGAGGTTGACTGGAGCCAAGCACAGGCTGCATCTAGGGGACAATGGGGGGACATTGACTGATACCTGCTCTTTGCTACCAACTGAAGGTGAATGACTTGTAGTCTGAAAGACACAAATCTGACAGAAAAGACTGCAGGGCCCAGATATGACAGGATAAAATATCCTTAGCTCTGTTTATGTTCATATAATTCAGTTTTCCAACCATGCAGTATCAAATCCATCTCATAGGCAGACTCAGGAATAGCCAGATGGGTAATATTCCTTTTCAAAGGAACATAATGGGGAAACTGAGCCAGAAGGATCCCATCTTAGACTTAGGCTAAAATTGTCCTCTCAGCTTTTCCCGATGCTGACTTCCCATCAGTTTCATACTCTCTGAGC
>NW_020954548.1:30399628-30402091 GCF_900497805.2 Vombatus ursinus | reverse complement strand
AGGATTTACATCTCAAATTTAAATTTGTCCTGGTGTAAAAAGCCAATCGTTAGAGATTATTGCTAGCAAGACAAAACCCAAATAAGCTTTTTGGCAAGTTTACACATTAAAACAATAACCAACGATAGCCAAATTGTTTTAGTGGTAACCAATTTATGAAAAGTTGCTTGACATGACTGATACAAAATGTTCACCCATTTGAAACTTGAAACAAACCCATTACCAATCGGGTGACTTCAGTTTTGTTAAATGCATTTCCAAATTACTTTACACAGAGAATCAATATCATTAACAGTTAAAACTACAACTTTAAAAGAGCATGCTTACCCAAAATCAGAGGCTAGCTTTTTTATCCTGAGCAATATGTGCTGGACCTGGGTGATACTTCCAGGCAAAGGTTGCCCCAGGGCCCAACGCAATTGCCAGTGGGGCCCATGCTGTAGAGGGCAAATTCAGAGGTGGGGGGAGAGTGAAACTCTCTTCTCCTATGAGAAGGATTAACAGATACCCTCTTGACTCAAGGGAAGGGAGTGGGAAAAGGAAGTGACCAGGGTTGTAAGGAGATATTTCAAAACTCCTTAATGATTAATCACAAAACCTCCAGAATCTGCTAAGATATTTTTTGTTGTTCTAACTTTCCTCTGTCATCCAGGGATTTAGAGGGAAGGGAGTAAGTAAGCCTCAGGGAACCAAAAAACATCCGCAGTTTTCCCAATTCTCTAGCACTGAGAGAATTGACAGAATTGGGCATATGCTTCCAGATAGGGCGTCCATCTTTGTCCTCTATGCTGCAGAAGGTGTACCCAGGTCCATGGCCTCGAACTGAACCAGTGGATCGAGAACCTGAGAGTGTCAGGCCAGGTTCGAGACAGCCTTGTAACTGCCTGCCCGAGAAACACCTCCAAGCCTTCCTAGGTGCTTGGAGAGTGACCCCAACTGCAGGGTAAGAAAGAAGGGGGGAGGCTTATGTACCCTCCAGTCTTGGCTGGAGAAGAACTTGGGGTTAGGCAGTTTCCCCATATGGGCCACCAAAATGTTGAGGTTTAGGGTTTAGAGGTGCTGGGACCCCTAAATCACAACACACAAGTCTTGCCTGAAATAATTCGACCCAAGCCTTCTTTCAGCCAAAGATAAGGTTTAATAGAACATCCATCATATTGGGCAGACTCTTAGGGAATCTAAACATTACTGAGCTATTGGCTAGATTTTAAGAATCTGAGCAGTGGCTAGATTTTTAAGAATCTGAGCTGGCAATTTATATTTTTGTAAATATTCCTCCATTTCACTTAGATTGTCAGATTTATTGGTATATTTGGGCAAGATAGCTCCTAATTATTGCTTTAATTTTCTCTTCATTGGTGGCGAATTCACCCTTTTCATTTTTGATACCGGTGATTTTTTTTTCTTTCTTTTTTAAAAATCTAAATTAACCAAAGGTTTACCTATTTTATTAGTTTTTTCATAAAACCACCTCTTAGTTTTATTTATTAGTTCAATAGTTTTTACTTTAAATTTTATTAATCTCTCCTTTGATTTTCAGAATTTCTAATTTGGTATTTAACCAGGGATTTTTAATTTGTTTTTTTCTTTAGTTTTTTTTTCAGTTGCATGCCCAATTCATTGATCTAATCTTTCTCTATTTTATTCATATAAGCATTTAGAGATATAAAATTTACCCTAAGAATTGTTTTGGCTGCAGTCCATAAATTTCGGTATGTTGACTCATTATTGTTCTCTTTGATGAAATTATTGATTGTTTCTAGGATTTGTTGTTTGGCCCACTCATTCTTTAGGATTAGATTATTTAGTTTCCAATTAATTTTTAATCTATCTTTCCATGGTCCCTTATTACACATGGACCCTTATGGCATCATGATCTGAAAAGGATGCATTTAATATTTCTACCTTTTTTCATTTGTGAGGTTTCTATGCCCTAATACGTGGTAAGTTTTTATGTTGGTGCCATGTACCACTGAGAAAAAAGATATATTTGGGGGCAGAGCCAAGATGGCAGAGGGAAAGCAGTGACTTGCTTGAGCTCTCCCCCAAACCCCCCCAAACACCTATAAAAATGGCTCTAAACAAATTCTAAAGCAACAGAATCCACAAAGAGACAGAGTGAAACAAATTTCCAGCCCAAGATAACCTGGATGGTTGATTGGAAGGGTATATCATGCCAGGCAGGGAGAGGAGCACAGTTTAGAGGGGGTGCGAAGGCCTCAGAGGACTGAATCACGGGCAGCTGTGGTGGTTTCTAGACTTCTCAACCCATGAACACTAAAAGACAACTTGGAAGGTCAGTGGGAAAAGTCTGTGACTGCAGTGAGAGAGGAGCTAGGTCTCAGCCACAAGTCTCCAGTGTGACCCTGGGCCGCGGCTGTTTCCTGAGCTTCTGGCCCACAGACTGAAGGAGAATCGAGTAGCTGATCAGAGGGGAATTGCAAGGATCTCTTTGCCAGTGCA
>NW_020954548.1:30399148-30399568 GCF_900497805.2 Vombatus ursinus | reverse complement strand
AGGAATCTCTTGCATTGCCTGTGCTTGGATCTGGGTCACAGTTCTGAGGGGTGGTCCTGGGACAAGGAGGAGTGCTGGCGTGGTGGATCTTGTTGTGGCAGTGGAGAGGAAATACCTCACCCCTTATCATACCACCTTGGAAGAACTGAAAATTTTCAGGTCCCTGGAAGTATCTCTGAAAACAGCTATACAAACCCCCCAAGCTTGGGACAGTATATTCTCCACATTGGAATAGACTGTTACCTTAACAAAGAGTTTAAAACTCAAGTAATTGGCCGGGATCATGAGTAAGCAGAGCAAAAAGAGTCAGACTATATTATCTTACTTTGGTGGCAAAGAAGATCATAACATACAACCCAAAGAAGACAACAAAGTCAAAGCTCCTACATCCAAAGCCTCCAAGAAACATATGAATCAGTC
>NW_020954548.1:30377864-30399138 GCF_900497805.2 Vombatus ursinus | reverse complement strand
GGGGAAGGGGATAAGAGAAGGGGGGAGAGATAGAAGGGAAGGCAGACTGGAGGAAGTGGTATTTAGAATGCATGCCATTTTGGGGTGGGGGGAGGGTCAAGATGGGGTGAAAATTTGGAACTCAAAATCTGTGAAAGTAAATGTTGAAAACAAAAAAAAAACTATAAAATAAAACCTTATGCTACAAAAAAAAAATTTAAGGTGACCCAGCTTATGAAGGAGAAAACCAATTAGAGTAATCTGGGTAGAGATGGATTCTCCTGTCCAGATTGCTGGAGGTGGATGAATTTCATGATCAAGATATGTTGTCAGCAGGAGAAGATGAAGACTCCTAGCCTGCCTCCTCATTAAATGTCCACCAGAGTTGATTTCTCCTGTTAGGGGCATTCCCTTTCAAAAAAAAATTAAGACATTCAGTGTCTCCATCAGGGGTCTTTGGTTAGTGAGATAAACCACTTACTATCAATTTGTTGATTATTAGCTAGCCTAATTAATAAACTGATCATTAATTACTCAAACAAAAAAAACCCCCAAAAAACCAAAAGAACAAAAAAAAGAAAAAAAGATATGTTCCTTTCTATTTCCATTCAATTTTCTCCAGAGGTCTGTCATATCTAACTTTTCTAAAATTCTATTCTTCTGCTTAACTTCTTCCTTGTTTTTTTTTTTTTTTGTGGTTAGATTTATCTAGTTCTGAGAGGGCAAGGTTGAAGTCCCCCACTAGTATAGTTTTGCTGTCTATTTCTTCCTGTAACTCACTTAACTTCTCCTCTAAGAATTTATATGCTATACTACTTGGTGCATATGGGTTTAGTATTGATATTACTTCATTGTCTATGGTACCTTTTAGCAAGATGTAGTTTCCTTCTTTATCTCTTTTAATTAGATCTTTTTTGCTTTGTCTTGTTGTTTTCCTAGATCTACAAACCTGTATCAGTTCTCATAAGCCTTCACATTTTCTCTGATTTCCTCATTTTCCTGAATTTCTGAACTGGATTATCTAATTTAAATTTCTCTGAATTCATCATTTCTTATTGCATGGTCATATTTGATTATATTCACACACTAACCCTTCCCCAAATAACGGGCAGATACTTTGCTTTCTGGTTTTTTTTTTTGGCTGCCTCTCCAAGGACTATCCTGACTATTTTGACATCTACAGAAATCTTTCTCTGTGCTGGTTGCTCCTCCACTGAACAGATATGGAAAATGGTGCTTCTACCCATTACTGAAGCTCCTAGGAAGGCCTCCCACACAGAAGAACCACTCTGTTCTTGGTGCTTATTTTCCAGGAAAAGAGAGAGCTAACCCCAGGAGCCATGCCCACAGAAGAATCTCCTTAATTTCCTCTCCACATTTCTAGTTTAGTTCTTCTTGAGGCTGGCTGTTTGTCCCCCTGAGACTTGGAGGTAACACTGTGCTTTTCTGCATCCCAAATTATATGCCAAACATGGGCCAGTGAGTATCTTCTCACACCCCTCTCCAATTTTATCCTTTGCAAGGGACATGATAGTTTTAAATCAAGGCAGTGCTGTTCTATTAACAACATGTTAATTGGGAACAGAACTAAGTCATACATCCTCAGTTCAGGGACATGGCTCATGGATGTTCATTCATTCTAGCAAGAGCTGTCATCAAAGATGATATCATCTCTTCTTGAGGGATAGGTCAGGTGTGAATCAGGGAAGTCTAACCCTTTCAATAAAAGAAAGCCAGGGGTTATCTATGTGGTGGAGTAGCTAGAGTACCAGTCCTGGAGTCAGGAGGACCTGAGTTCAAATCTGGCCTCAGACACTTAAGTAGCTGTGTGACCTTGGGTAAGTCACTTAACCCTGATTGCCTTGCCCCCATCCCCCCAGAAAAAAAGTCAGGGTTTCAATTCAGTTACATGACTCCTGGGGCCCACTTTCCTGAGACCTATTGTTCTGGTCAGAGCCAAATTGGGAAGGGATAAGTTTTATAGCTGCCATTCCAAATAGTTCAAGGGTACCTGGGTTCCTATTGATAACTATAATATTGCCAAAGATGGCTAAATGGTCAGGACCTGACAATGGAGGTTCTTAACAAATTAATATGGTGGAGGGGGAGGGCATTCCAGGTGGAGGAATTGATATAAATAAAACCTGATAATGGAAAAGCATAGGGCATGTTTGGGAGGATAATTAGGTTTGGCTGGACCATTATTAGTGAGAGTAACAGGTGCTATTACACCTGATCAGATAGACTGAAATTAGAATATGGAGGCCCTTGAAATCACGTTAAGGTTAATGAGGTTGTCTTCTGGCCGGTAGGGAATGGGAAGGCACTGAAGGGTTTTGACAGGGGAATGAAGTGACCAGACCTGCTTATTAGAAAGATAACTTTGGCAGTGATATCAAAGGTAGATTGGAGGACAAATGAGATTAGACACAGAGATGCCTATTAGGAAGTTTTTAAGATAGTCCAGGGGGAGAGATTATAAGAGTCTAGAATAGGACAATGCCAATCCAATCCAATAAAAATGTATTAATTTCTTCCTATATGCAAGTCATTAATAATACAAAGATAAACATAATATAGTCTCTGCCTTCAAGGAGCTTATATTCTATTAGGGTGAAAAAGAGGGGCCACTGAGACAGGTATAGAAAAGAGGTAGAAAGACAATAATTATTGCTTCCTTTCTGTCCCTGGTGCTTCTGATCCCACTGTCCAGAGGGTCAGTTAGACTGTAATGCGTAACTATTGAAAAAAAAGATGTAATTTTTCCCGTCTAAGTCTACTGACCCTGTGTATGTTTGGGGAAGTGGACTGTGCTTGAGGACTTAGAACATCCCCAAAGTAACAGCTGATTCACCTAGTTCAACCCCTTTATTTATAAAGAAGGAGGAAACTGAGGCTTAGAGAAGGGAAATGATTTGTTTATGGCAAAGTATGTAGTTAAGTAGGAGAGCTGGGATTCAGACTCAGATTCTTCTGACTCCAAATCCAGCATGTCTTATTCCCCTTCACCTCCCCCCAACTTGGAGAGTACTTGGGTGTGGAGACTGTGGGTCAAGGAGGGTCTGAGAGGTGGACATTGCAGAAAGATCAAGGATTTTGAAATTGAGAGGTCAGTGTTAGAATCCTGGCTTTCACACTTATTAGTGGCATGACTGAAGGAGACAAGGATTTTGCCGATTTTATAAAGAAATATAGGGCAAGCAGAAGGGCTCATTCAGTTTCAGCTATAACGGTGAACCACCTCTGAAACCTTCTAAAACTTTCTCAGCCAGATAGTAATTATGGCTTGAACCCAGTGGGACAGCAGAGCCTCTTATTTGTAATAACTGCATGGACACCTACAGGATTGCTTGGGTTATTATACCCCCTAGCAATCGAGGTAAAAGGGACTCCCCTAATGAGGCTCCCTGAAGCTTCCATGCAGATGCAGTCAGTGAGACCATAAGGTTCCCCTAGGGCAGGGTTCTTAACCTTTTATTGTGCTATTATGGACCCCATTGGCAGTCTGGTGAAGCCCATAGAATCTGAGTAATATATTTAAAAGCATAAAATAAATACATGGGATCACAAAGGAAACCAATTACATTGAAAAAAAGATGTAATATTTTTCCCCATCTAAGTTCTCTGACTCTCTGAAATCTAGCCATGCACCCTTTAGGGGTTTGATAGGGTTAGGGGTCCACAGAACTCAGGTTAAGAACTCCAGTCCTAGGGGCAGCCCTTTATAGGGGCTTTGTGGTAGATTTCTGGAAACATGAGCTTACATAATTCAATTAAAGTTCTTTTCTCTATCATGTTGTGTTTCTCCCTGTCTTGGTGTCCCACAATTCAAACCTACACCTTCAGGGGGCTTTGGGGATCCTAAGGCAAGACACTTTACTATCCAAAGCCTTGGTTTTCTAATCTTTAAAAAGCGTACAATAATACTTGCTTTACCTATCTCAAAGGATTGCTGGGAGGAAAATACCTTGCAAACCTTAAAATATTATATAAATGTAAGTTATTAATATTAGAAATTGAAGGCTGGTGCCCTTCTTATGACAGGTTTCTCCTCCACACCCACAAGGGGGTGGGTAGGGCCACCATAGGCTGGCACCCTTCTGGTCCCCAGGAGGCAAACAAAGCTGAATGTTAAACAAACACCCGCTAATTACCCAGAGAATATTTATTGAGGTTTACTGAGGCCATAATAAGAAATTATTGAAACATATATCACCTGCCGTGTTGTTAATCATTGGCAAATATATTTTAAATACAGCAGTCCATTAGTATTTTAATTTAGGCTGTCTCCTCTAGAATATGTGCTGGAGCAGACAAATGTTCACTGCTTTAGAGCCAAGGGAAAAATTTTCCCACCTAGTTAATCTTTATGTTCTTTTCTCATGGTAGAAATTCCTCATGCACTGGCAAGAGAAATGGGCCCCCTAGGACTGGCATCAATGATGAGCACCCTCAAGGAGTTACTGGGTGAGCCAGAGAGAGGGGATGGTCAGGAAATTAAGGTCATGCTCTGAAGACAATGTGGTATAGAGGGAAGATCTCCCATCTGAAATATGTGACTTCTGAGGGAAATTCACTTGCCCAAGGTCATACAAGGATTAAATAGGAGAGTCAAGATTTGAACCTACATCCTCTAGTGTTAACTTTAGCTCTATTTCCATTATATCATGCTGCATCTCATGGGAATATAATGATATAAGATGAGAAAGGTAGGATGGCCCTAAATTTTTGAAGGCCCCAAATGCCAGACTGAGGAATTAGACTTTATTCAGCAGGTAATAGGATTTTGGGAAGAGGAGTTAAATAATCAGATCTATGATAAAGGAAGATTGCTCTGGTAGTTGAGTGAAGGATGGGTCGAAGAGAGAGTGAGTAGAGTTAGGAAGACTCTTCAAGTTCCAGGCGCTGCGCTAAGCATTGGGAGTGCAAAGAAAGGCAAAAACACCGTCCCTGCCCTGCAAGGAGCTCAGATGTCTGCTAAGGGAGACAAACATGCAAACGCCTACGTGTACTCATACCAGATATAGTGTAAACGGAAAGTCATCCCCAGAAGCAAGGCATAGCAAAGGGGGCGAGGTAGGAGAGGACCAGAAAAGGCCTGGAGAAGATGAGATTTGAACTCAGTCTGGAAGAAAGTCAAATGGATAAAATGAGGAGGGAGAGAATCCAAGCATGGGATGCAATCACTAAAAAGGCACAGAGTTTGGAGATGCAGTGTTGAGTGTGAACAAATGTAAGCTGGTTAGTGTCAATAGATTGCAGAATATACAGAGAAGAGTGAAGTGTGAGAAGGTAGCAAAGTAGAAAGGAGCCAGTCTATGGAGGTCTTTAAATGCCAGACTGAGGATATATATTTGATCCTTGAAGTGATATGGAGTGATATGGATTTTACTGAGTAGAAAGGTGACATGGTCGGACCTGCAAATCATTATACCAGTGGAGGGTAGACTGGCATGGGAAGAGACCAACTAATGTCTGCTGAAATAGTCCAGGTGTGGGGGAATGAGAGTCTGTGCCAGGGTGATGATTGTGTCAGTGGAGAAAAAGGGTATCTACGAGAGATGCTATGATGGTAGAAAAGAGAAACCTTGGTAATGGATTGGATACTAGGGGAGAGTGGAAGAGAACAGTCAGAGGTGACATTGAAATTGTACACCTGGGTTACTGGGAGGCTGTCCTCAACAATGACAGGAAAGTTAAGAAGAGGAGAAGGCTTGGGGGTGATGGTGGTGGAGAGAATGAGATCTGTTTTGGACATCCAGTTTGAAATGTCTAAAAGGAACTTGGTGATGTAGGACTGGAGCTCAAGGGAGAGGTTAAGACTGGATAAGTGAATCTTCCGCACAGAGACAGAACATGAATCGATGATAACTGATGAGCTCACCAAGTGGGACAATGTAGAGGGCAAAGAGAAGAGGGCCCAGAACAGAGACTGGAGGTGATACCCACGGTTTTGGGGTGTTACCTGGACGAAGATCTAGAAAAGAAGTCTAAAGTAATGGTTAGACAGGTAGGAACCCTTTCTATGTGCCAAGTACTAGATAAACAAATAAATACAAATTTAAGACAGTCCCTGCTTGCAGGGGCTTACATTTTAATGTAAGGAGACAACAAGTGTGGTCTGGTGACCACCAGGAAAGGGTATCTGGGTCTGGGAATTTACAGGACAGGGACGGTGAGTGGAGCCCCAGGGGTGTCAACTGATGTGCCCTTTTTAAATGAAATGATAGTATTGACTTGATTTTGATTCCCAGAGCAAAAGGACAAAATGAGTGTGTGAGTTCTGGGTGGGGAGGAGGGAGTGGATGACAAGAAGATAATCAGGATAGAACAGCAGGATGGGGTGTGAAACACAGTCTGGGTCAGGTTGGCTAGAAGTGAGAGTGTGTAGAAATAGAAGGGAACAGGACTAAGGATGGAACTTTGGGGAGTACTCACCCTCATTAAAAGGCTACTGCATGAGATCACTGGGCCAGGAAGTTCTGCTTTGTTGATTTCCAGAGCTCTCTTCTTGACCTTGCTTCTCTGGCTTTTCACAATTTTCATTCTGATCCCAGTGAATCCTCAGCTCTTTGTGCTCATTCATCCAAATCCTGTCCCTATCTGCTTCTCTGCACACACAGACCCAGCCTCCACTGATGCTGACCCCCTTTGGTGTGAAGATTCTTTTACAGACCCCAATTAACTGGATAGTGGCTCTGTATCTGAACTGTTTTGTCTCATCCTTGTTCTTGGCTTTAACCCTTAGCTTCTTACCAAGGCAGGGGACAGAGACCTGACTATTGATGGGGTATGACAACCCCTCCCTTCACCCCTTTCTGCTGTGGGTGGTTTGATTCACAATGATCAGAACCCCATGGGGCCTTCCTTGGGCTCTCTGAGGGCAGTGACTGCATTGTTTTTCACTTGCATGTAAGGGATGAAGCTATGGATGACGTAGCCCCAGTGTGAACTCTCCTTCAGATAAGTTCACAGGCTCACCAGTTTCAAAAAGCATGGTGGGGGGAGAAAGACAGAGAAAAGAAGGAAACGAACAATAACTATGTGATGTGTGGAATGTTGCTGGGGTTTGGGGGACTTGGCTATGCCCCCTCCTCTCCTGCCAAGATTGGACACTGGGTTCTAATGTAGGGTTGGGGGCTTCATCATGTCTGAAGATGCAGAGCTTAAAGTCTCATTCTTGGTCTAAACTCTTCTAAAGTCTAGGTCGATGTCACCTCCCTCACAAAAACATATTCCTGTGTTAAACAGTAATGGTTTTCAGATCCTGAGAATGCAGTGTTGCTGTGGGGATAGATGAGTTGTCATGCCAACATTTCTGGCATCCCTTGATTGACCTCGAGGTCAGGGTTGGACTCACTATCTTCTGTCCTTGAGTGGCTGGGAAGAGATGAGGTGGCTTGCTTAGGGTAATAGGCTTGCTGGTATTCTTTGTTTTGATATCACAATGCTTGATATTTTAAGTAAATTAAAAATATTTTTACAAGATGAGGTCTAAGAAATTTTTGATGGATGGATCTAAATAGAAAGAAATAGAAATATCAGTGGGTAGAGGTTAAACTAAGTGTTTGAATCCAATGCCCACATAGACTTTCAAGAAGATAGTTTTGGGGGGACAAGCATCCTCACCCACAAGCACATAACACCTGTTGAGTTTCTACCTCCTACAGAGTAGGGCCTACACCTAGCAAAGTGCCTCCCTCACAAATGGCAGGTCATTAATAAATGGTAGTTGAATTGTTCACTTGTTGGATTTAGGACTATTTTCTGCTTCCTTAAGATGAACTACCAATTCATTAAGGCTACCTGTTAGAAGTGATTTTTCCCTCCTTTGAGTGTCCACAGCAGTCTCTTTGGGCCTCTCTAGGGGTATCAATAAAATTCTACCTTGTGTGATATTTATCTTCTCAAATAAGAATTATACTTCATGTTTCTCTAACAATACCAATAATAATAGCTAACATTTATATAGCACTTATTATGTGTCAGGCACCATGGCAAATACTTCACAATTATTATCTCATTTGATCCTCACAACAACCTGTCAAAGTAGGTGCTAATAGTATCCGCATTTTACAGATGAGGAAACTGAAGTAAATAGAGGTTAAGTGACTTGCTCAGGGTTACACTGCTAGAAAGGTGGCTTTGAATTCAAGTCTTCCTGACTCTAGTGTCAGGGCTTTATCCACTGGGTCAACTAGTTGCTTTAAGGCTTATATAGTGTTTGAGTTGCAAACATCCTGTGGACATAAGGAATGCAGGTATTTATCCTCATTTTATAGATGATGAAACTGAGGCCCAGAGAGGTTACCAGTTACCTAATCACACAACTCATTAGTATCAGGGCCAGGATTCAAACTCAGATCTTCTGATTACAGGCCCATTGCCCTTTTAACTCCCCTGTGTTTTCTCTACCCCAGTAGACTGTATTCTCCTTGAAGACAGGGCAAGCCCACAACATGGGAACTTTACCAAACTGATGCTCAATATTTTGGAATAAAGGGTTGGAGGATGTGGGGATGCTTTTCAAAGATTCTTGGTTCCAGACATCTCTCTCTATGTATTGCCAAGGGTTTTGTAATTCCACTAGTTGAGTCAGCTTCTTAGGGGGTAAGTCACTGAATCTCTAGGAATTCTTCTGAAATGCATATGGCTCCTGGCTGGTATTAACTCGTTTTGAGTCGTAACAATTTTTCTGAGAACGGAACACAGTACTCTAGATGTGACAACTGGGAAAGAATATGCTGAGACTATTAACCTCTCTTGTTTGAGGCATTGTGTTTCTATTAGAGAAGTCTAATATCAGATTCACTTTCTTGGCTGCCACAACCAAAATTGACTCATGATGACCTTGTCAATCACGAATTTGATGGCATTTAGAGGCCTTGACAGGTGGTCAGAATAGAATATCAGTGAGAGATTAAGGATCTCAGTAGGGTTTAAGGGAAAGGGGGCTGAACTGAAAGTCAGGAAACCTAGGTTTTAGAACTGGTTCAGCCACTTACTAGCTGTGTGACCTTGGAAAATTGACTTTCTTTTCTCAGTTTCCCCATCTGTAAACAGATAATAATGTGTAAACTATCTCCTGGAGTTATAAGAAAAGTGTGATGAGGTACATAAAGCACTGCACTAGTGAAATAGTGTTTTATTAAGAGTTATACCATTAAGAATATGGTATATGTTATATTATTAAGAATTAGGAGAGAATGAGAATAGCTAGCATTTTTACAGAGGTTATTTCATTTAATCCTCATTACAACCCTGGGAGATAAATGTTATTATTATCACTCCCCCCTCCCTTTTACACACAAGGAAACTGAGGCAAATAGCAGTTAAAGTGACTTGCCCAGGGTTACACAGCTAGTGGGTCCCTGAGGCTGGATTTGATCTCAGGTCTTCCTGACTCCAGGTTCAGCATTCTATCCACTGTGCTACTTAGCTACCTCTGAGAATAGGGTGAGAAAGATCTTTAGTCTTGAAGGCAAAGAACTAAGGCAAGACTGAGGAACCTAGGGATGATAGGGTCTCAGCTATGAGATGTAGGCTTCATGATATAATAATTCAACAAATATTTATTTAAGTACATGATAAGCACATTGAAATTCTACAAAATAAAGGTTCTACAAAGGTAGCTAGGTGGCTCTAGTGGATAGACCACTGGACCTGGAGTCAGGAAGACCTGAGTTCAAATTCAGACTCAGATATTTAATAGCTGCTTGACTCTGGGCAAGTTGCTTAATCTCTGTATAGTTTCCTTATCTGTAGAATGGGGGCCATAATAGTACCATCTACCTACAGAGGTGTCAGACACATGGCTTCTGGGTTATATGCAGCCCTCAGCCTTCCTGAGTGTGACTTGAACCAGATTAAAATCTAGTACCTATGTAATTTTAATGTGTTGCTATGTTAATAATGGACAGCGAGGTGGCGCGGTGGACAGAGCACTGGGCTTGGAATCAGAAAGATTCACCTTCCTGAGTTTAAATCTGGTCTCGGACACTTACTAGCTATATGACCCTGGGCAAGTCACTTAACCCTGTTTGCCCCAGTTCCTCATCTTTAAAATGAACTGGAGAAGGCAATGACAAACCACTCCAGTATCTCTGCCAAGAAAACCCTAAATGGGGTCGTGGAGAATTGGATATAAATGAAAAATGACCCAACAAGAACAATATTAATAGTAAAGAAATATATAAATATGTGTGGTTGTCTATGTCAATGTGCAGCCTGCAGGGATCCTTATGTATGCTTTAGTGGACCCTGCTTCTGATAATCTTTGAGTCCTCCTCTAATGCTAAAATTCTGTGATTCAGTGAAAGCTGCTGAACTTCTAACCTAGTGTTTCTTATACTTATCATACCTAGGTACAAATCTAGTCCCAGATTCTGGGTTAGTTAAAAGATAGGGGTCAAATGGCTTTAAAGGTTAAAGGGCAATGGAGAGAGGAAGCAGCTAGTGAATAGTGGGAGAAGGTCCACCCTTTAGTTGTTCCAGTCTCCTGCAGACTGCAACTTGAAGTTGGCTTGAAGATGGTTCAGTCACCCATGGGGGAACTCCAGAGTTAGGGGAGAGATAAGCGTACCAGACTTCAGTAGTACTTGGTTCAGCTCTTGGTTTTGCTAGTTACTAGGCTGTTATTTTCCTTCTCTAGGATCCTCATTATTCTCCAAAACCATGACTAACACCATGTCTAGGATGGAGATGTTTAAGGCTTTGACTCAGGGCAGGGAAATTTAGATGAAACTGATTTTACCATCCCAAAGGTGCTTCCTTTCCTATCATCCCATTCTCCATGGCAGTGGATGCCAATGACCTTGTTCTGGTGATACTTCCTCCCTCTTCATAATCTCATAATCTTAAAAATCTCATGGTGACCCAGAAGTACTCCCTTCTCCTGAGGCAGCACTGCTGTGAGCCTTTCCCCCTCTACCACTTATTTATCCTGAGTGCAAAGGTTTCCAGCTATGGCTCTATCATTTCCTTGTTTGTCAAATCTATAAAATGGTGGAGAGAGAAGCCTAGATGTTCTCTAAGGTCCTATCCAGTTCTGACGTTATATATTCTTTGTTCTAAGGAATCTTTCAGGTTTGATATTCAACATTATTTGTTCTATGGGCCTTTTAACTGCTAATAACTTTGCAAAGTCCTCTAGGCAGGCTCCTTAGAGATAGAAGCTCATCCATGCTTGATGATAAAACCAGGGTGCTCCATCAGTCAATCAATTAACCAGCATTTGTTAAGAGCTTCTCATAGTGCCAGGCACCATGCTAGGCTTTAGAGACACAAAGATGAAAACAAAACAAAAAAACAATCCATGCCTCAAGGGTCTTAGAGAGTAGTCAGGGAAGACCGTATGTATGCATATATGTATGTGTGTGTGTATATGTATGTATGCGCACACAAAATGCATACAAGGTGATTTTGGCACTCACAGCTATGAGGATCAAGAAAGTCTTCTCATGTAGAAGGTGCTTCTTGAACTGAATCTCGAAAGAAACAAAGGATTCTGAAAGATGGAGTTAAGTAAGCAGTGTAATTTAGGCTTGGTGACAGCCCATGCAAAGACACAGAGGGAGGACATGGAGAGTTGTTAGCCACTTTTACTGGACTGCGTGTGTATGGAAGGGAGTAATGCACAGCAAGGCTGGCAATGCAGGCAAGAGTCAGATTGTTTAGGGCTTTAGATCCCAAACAGAGGAATTTATGTTTTACTCTGGAGATAATAGGCAACCACTAGGATGTATTAGAAAGGGGAATGACATGGTCAGATTTGCATTTTAGGAAAATCAGCTTGGCAGCTATGTGAGGGCCGATTTAGAGAGTGGATAGACTGAAGGAGGCTGTTGCAGTAATCCAGATGAGAGACGAGGAGGGCCTGAAAGAGAGTGTTGGTGGTGTGAGTGGACAAAAGGGGTCACACACTAGAGGTGATGTGGAGATAGAAATAACAAGAAAGGGGGCAGCTAGGTGACACAGTGGATAGAACACTGGCCCTGGAGTAAGGAGGACCTGAGTTCAAATCTGACCTCAGACACATCACACTCACTAGCTGTGTGACCCTGGGCAAGTCACTTAACCCCAACTGCCTCACCAAAAAAAAAAAAAAAAAAAAAAAAAAAAAAAAAAAAAAAAAAAAGGAAATATCGCAAGGAAGGTAGAAATTCTTTTTTTTAAAGATCCCAAGACAATAGATTTCAATTTAATTTTCTAAATTATTTAACAGAAAAGAGCACAAATTTCTTCAGAACTGCAATACAAACCTATCTTTTTTTTTGTTTTTGTTTTTTAAATTAATTTATTTATTTTTAGTTTTCAACATTCACTTCCACAAGATTTTGAGTTCCAAATTTTCTCCCCATCTTGTCCCTCCCCCCACCCTAAGATGGCATGCGTTCTGAATACCCCTTCCCCTAATCTGCCCTCCCTTCTATCTCTCCCCTCCTTCTCTTATCCNACCAATCACCGTCATTGAAAAGGCAAGCAACTTGATACAGGTCATACACATGTAGTCACGCAAAACACTTCCATTGTAGTCATGTTGTGGAAGGTAGAAATTCTCGGAGAACAAAGAGATCACCCTGCATGTGATGAGTAATCAATTTATGATTAGTGTTTAACATCTGCTTAATGAATTATCCATTGAAACCTAGGTCCTTTCCTAATACCCAGGTGGGCCATTAATAACCACAGCTTGTGTCTGTGAAGCACTCTATGGTCTAACAAGATGTTTCCACATCCATTGGAAGTAGCAATAGAAGTGAGCAATAGGATGGGTGGGTATTATTATCTCACTTTTACAGATGAGAAAGCTGCAGTGAGACCACGGGGCTTGAGATAGTCAATCAACATTTCTTACATGCCTACTATGGGGCAGGCAGTGCGCTAAGCTCTGAGGATGCAAAGAAAGACGAAAGGCAGTGCTCTGCCCTCAAGGAGCTCACAGTCTAAAGGGGGAGACAACATGCAAACAGCTATGTTCAAATAAGACAAATACAGGATTAATTAGAGATAATCAATAGAGGGAAGGCAATAGAATTAAGGGGGAAGAGCCACGATATGGTGGGGTGATTCCCAATGTTTTTGGTTCTGTGAACCCCTTTCAACAACAACAACAACATCTTTTTGGGGCAGCTGAGTAGCACAGTGGCTAGAGCGCCCTGGAGTCAGGAGGACCTAAGTTCAAATCCAGCCTCAGACACTTGACATTTGCTAGCTGTGTGACTCTGGGCAAATTACTTCACCCCGACTACCCCACACAAACAAAAACATGTGTTGTGAACTCTCAGGGTAACTTAATATAATCCTTATAATATAACAATTTACTGCTGAAGGTGACATTAAACTAATTTTTAGCTCGAACCTCTTGGACCGTCCTTGTGAATCTCCTTGGGAATCACTGATACAATGGAAAGAATGTTGAATTTGGAATGAGGGGAGATCTAATTTGGAATCCTGCCACTTACTGGCTGTGCGACCTGAGGTAAGTTATTTAATTTCTCTGAGCCTCAAACTCCTCCTCTGTAAAAACAAGATAATAACACCTGTAGGTCCTATCTCACAGGCTTGTTAAAAGATCCAATAAGATAAGGTGTTGAGCGCTTGGTGAACTTTCAAGTGCTATAGATAAATGTCAGTCGCATGAAATCAACCCTGGTCTTCTGACTCCCAAGTCCAGTGCCCTTTTCACTGTGTGTAATAAGGGAAAGACCATTAGACTTTGCATCAAAAGACTCAGAAGTTCTGGGTTTAAGTCCTGACTTGACTCTTGGCTATTACTGTGGTGTTGAGTTTCTTCTCATCTCTGGGCCTCAGTTCCTTTATCTGCAAAATGAAGATAAGACTTTCATTCCCTGTGTAAGGAGATAGTTGTGAGCCAGGCACTCTGTAGGCCTTCTAGTGCCACAGCAACATTTATAAATGTAGCATCATTTTTGTTACTGTTTTTTTTCCCCAAACCTGTGATTTCATCGCATTAGGGAATTCCCAGTGAGGAGCACTGCTGCTGTTGCTAGCTGTGTGATCCTGAGCAAGTGACAACCTCCCTGGGCCTCAGTTTCCTCAACTCGAATAAAAGGGAATTGTACTAGACACTTTCTAAGCTTCAACATTCTGTCCTTGTAGGAAGCTGTGCACACTGTCTTATCTGTTCCTGATTCAGCTTCTCCTTCCCCTTCCCTACCCCAGAGAGGTGACAGGAGAGGAGAGAAGGGTCAAAGCTTCTGGAAGAACAGTGAAACCATCTTGTCTCTCAAACTGTCTTCCTAAGTCTCATCCCTAGTCAGATCCTGATCCCTGAAGCTAAGCTTATCAAAGTTGTCTGCATGCAGCTCCAGGCCTGGAGAGGAAGGGAATGAGGATAAAGTGGTAACATGATGACAGGAAGGAAATTTTGCTCCTCTGATCTGGAAACCCCAAACATTGAATTATCAGAAGTCAGAAGCCCCTAATAGGATGTTTTGACATATATAGTTCAGGCTTCAGAGAACAGCTTCCCAGTGGAAATCTGAGCTGTGCAAAGAGAAAGAAGGTTTAGGAAAGTTGAAACTGCAGGGGAAAAAATCAATTGGGCAAGTTTGGTTTCAAAGACTTGGCATTCCAGTTAATTGTGCTGAAATGGCAGTTCTTCCAAACATTTTTTTTCCTTTGTAAGTTTGAGACTGTCCTGAACTTCATGGTTCTACTGAATAAATGGGAATAGTCTCACAAAGGGTCTTCTGATCATCACCAGAGCTCAGGTGGTGGTGAACTGGATCATAGTGGAGATGGCTGGGACTTGGGCATGAGATGGTATCAATGACATTGATGAAAGAACAGTAGGTTTCGAGTTAACTGACATGCATTCAAATTGTAACTGGTTCTTATTAGCTAGGCAGCCTTGGGCAAATCTTTTCACTTCCCCAGCCTCAATTTTCTTAGTCACCTTCTGCTCCAACATTCTAAATTCTAAGGTTACATTAAGTTTTGAAATGAGCTATTCTGTGTTCTAACGCTCCTTCCAGAACTGGTGCAATTTTTTAAAAAATGCAATTTTATTTTCAATTCTGAATTCTCTCCTCCCTCCCTTCCTCTCTTCCACCCATTGAGAAGTCAAGAAAAAATTATGTATATAGATAGATATAGATATGTAGTCATATAAAATAAATTCCTGCATTAGCCAAGTCCAAAAAAATACTTCAATATTTACTTTGAGTTTATCAGTTCTCTATCTGAGGTAGCTAGATTGGACTTGGAGTCAGGAAGACCTGAGTTCAAATCCAGCCTCTAACTGTATGACTCTTTCTTCATTTGGGGATAAAAATGTATCTACCTTGCGAGGTTGTTGTGAGGATCACTTGAGATAATATTTGTAAAGTGATGAACACAATGCAACACATAGTGCATATATATACACACACACATATATGTGTGAATACATATCTCTGTGTGTATACATACACACACACATATGTATGCTTATTCCATTCTCTATTTCGAGGTGGATATCATGTTTCATGATGAGTCTGTTGGAATTGTTGTTGGCCATTGTGTTGATCAGAGTTCCTAAGTCTTTAAAAGTTGGTTGTCTTTACAATATTACTGTTATTGTATAAATTGTTCACCTGGTTCTGCTCACTTCACTTTGTATCAGTTCATACAAGTCTTTCCAAGGTTTTTTCTGAAACTGTCCCTTTCTTCATTTCTTATAGCACAGTTATATTCCATCACATTCATATACCATAACTTGTTCAGTCATTCCCCAATTGATGGACATCCCTTTAGTTTCTAATTCTTTGCCACCACAAAAAGAACTGCTATAAATATTTTTATACATATAGTTCACTTCCTTTTTTCTTTGATCTCTTTGGGGTATAGAGCTAGTAGTAATATTTCTAGATTACAGGGTATGGATAGTTTAATAGCTTTTTAAACATAATTCCAAATTGTTTTCCAGAATGGTTGGACCAATTCACAGCTTCACCAACAGTGGCACTCGATGTTCTGATGTCCCTTCTCATTCCCACATCCTGTGTTCTATGGTTACTTCTAACTTTAAGATTCCATTTTCTAACAGTTCTGACATTCCATTCTCTGTTTTCTAAGGTCCTTTCCAGTTCCATATCACACGCAGTACTTGTGATAAGGAATCACACCATCTTAAAAGTAAGACACCCTTCCAATCCTCATTCACCTCAATCTTAAATACCTCACTCCAGCCCTTGCTGCACCTTCCACTGTGGTCTCTTTTTATACTTCTTCTCTTGGACTTCTTCTGTCTTCTTACTTTCCTAGACACATTCCTCCCCTGAGAAATGCTACTTTCCTGGCTGTCCTCTCCAGCACTGGCAGCATTTTCACTCATACTTCACTAATATTTTCTAGTCCTGGAGGAGGAGTCCAAATATTCTTTGCTTCCCATTGCTACTTCCAGATTGTGCCTTTGGCACCCTCTTCTTCTTTGAGGTTCACTTTATTCAAATTTATCATCCAATCCAGATCCTGGTAGCAGGATCTGATTTTTTATCAGCTCCCAAGCCATTCCTTTTTTTTTCTCATGGAGTTGAGTACCTGTCTCACAATCTTCCTTTCTATCTCAACTCCAGCCCATATACTCCTTAAATACTCTAACCTCTCATTTTCTCATTCTCCACAAACTTCTAGGATTTACTCCTCTACCCCACTTTAGCTACACTCAGGGATGGTCATATATTTGATCTTGCTATAAGTTTTACATTTCAATGACAAAAACTCTGAAATAGTTTTATTGGATAATAACCTCTTTTCATTCCATATCTTCATATACACAACCAAAAGAAACTGCTGGCCTTCTTTTCCATGTGCAGCAATGAATCCTGAGGAATCTCCCTGTAGAAGAGGTAATCACCAGCATATGGGGAAACTATCCACCATTTGAAGAGATGCCCCACCCGGATGAAACATCGATCTCATTGCTGTTTGGTACACTGGTTGGCTCCAGGGTACCAAGACTGTATGGGAGGAGAACTAAAGTAAAGAATCCTGACAATAAAAATTATTTTGGAAATTGTAAAAACAAAACAAAACTAATTTGCACCTATTCTTTGTTCTCATTGGGACCACTAACCCATCCCTTGTACTTTCCCAGACTATCATTCCTGCTCTAATCTTTCTTACCTTCTTTTCCAGTCTTGACAAACTCAACTCTACATTGCCATCTGCTCTTGAATCACTTGCCCCTCTATCCTATTGACTCTTCCACCAACCCTGGATTAATTCCACTATTTGCCTACTCTGTTCCTATTCACATGCTAAGGAATAGAGCTGGGGGGAAGTTAGGCAACAAACTACATTGGGTCCAAATTTAATCTCAGTAATAATTATTCATAATAACAATTACATAATTAATACTAATCTTTATTGCAGTAAAATGTTCCTCTTACTCCTCCTTATTTCATCCTATATCCCACTCTGCACAATGGCTATTCCAAACCTTCTCTTCTTTCTTCAAGCCTCCTCAACCCTCTCAGATGAGGAACTCACCTCATACATTACTGAGAAAATAGAGACAATTCCCCATAAGCATCCTCTTCTCCCCAATCTGTGATTCTCAAAACCACCCATTCACTCTTCCTTTATTCCAGTCTCTAATAAATAGGTGACCTTTCTTCTCCCCAAGGTCAACTTCTCTCTTTATATTTTTGATGCCCTTCCTTACAAGACATTGCTTCCTTCATTCATCCCTTCTACCTTTCTAAACTTCAATCTCTTCCTTTATAATGGCTTCTTCTTTACTGCCTCCCATCTTGAAAAATCCTCCCTAAAACCTGTCATCCTATCAAGTTATCATCCCTTATCTCACCTCCTCTTTCACAAACTCCTTTTTTTGCCAATGCAGATTAACATCTTTTCTGCAATATTTAGTCTTAGAGTGTTATGTAGAGTACTATGGGTTTAAGTAATTTGCCAAGAGTCACTTAGCCAGGGAGTATAAGGGGTAGGATTTGAAATCAGGTCTTCCTGGTTCCAAAGAAGTTGGAAGTTCTCTATCCATTATGCTATACTACCTCTCATAGGAGGAATGGTAAAAGAAGATTGCATATATGTATATATAATCCTTTATATTCATATATATGCACATATAGATATGTAACTGTACACTTCTATTATAGATTTTAAAGTGTATATTACATTTACTACTATAGTTACAAAACTACTGTGCTTTATTCACTTTTTTATTGACTCACTTCTCAACCTCTTGCAATATGGCTTCCCACCTCACTACTCAACTGAAACTGCTGTTTTCCAAGTTACTTTTCTTAATTGCCAGATCTGATGGTCCCTTCTCAATCCTTGTCCTTCTTTACTTCTGTGCAGCCTTTGACATTGTTGAGCACCCTCTCTTCCCATATACTTGCTACTCTCTAGATGTTCATGATGCTGCTCTCTCCTGGTTCTCCTTCTACCTGCTTGGCCACTCTGTTTTAGTCTGTTTTGCTGGTTCATCATTCATGTAATACTCCAGATTATTAGTATTCTCTAAGGATATGGCCTTGGCCCTCTTCTCTTTCTTTAATCTCTTACTTGCTGACCTCATCTGCTCCCATGGGTTTTCATGGGCATCAAATGATGCCCAATGAGCATAATGATGCAGATGACTCCTAAGTCTCTGTATTCAACCTCAGTGCTTCTCCAGAGATCTAGTTGAACAGCTTAAACTGCCTACTAGATATTTCAGACTGGATGCCCAAGAGAAATCTCAAACTCAACATATGCAAAATAGGACCCACTATCTTTCCTCAAAAATCCAATCTATCAAACTTCAGTACTTTTTTTTTTAAAGAGTACCACCATCTTTCTAGTTGCCCAAGTTTACCATCTTGGTATCATCCTTGACCCTTCACTCTCCACCCCGCAAATCTAATCAGTTGTTCAATCTTGCTTTCTATTGCTACAATATGTCTTGCATAAGTCCCTTTCTCTTTATTCACCTGACTACAACCCTAATTCAGTCCTTCATTAATTTTTCCTAGACACATGTTATAGCTACTAATTTATATTTATTTAATATTTTGTTTTCCCCAATTACATATAAACACAATTTTTAACTTCCATTTTTTTTTTTAAAAATTCTGAGTTCCATATTTTCTCTTTTCTTCCCTCCCCACCCCCTCATTGAGAAGGCAAGCAATTTGATGCGGGTTATACATGTGCAGTCATGCAAAGCATATTTCCACATGGTCTCCTTACCTCAAGGCTGTCCCCAATCCATCTGCCACACAGCTGCCACTGTTATTTTCCTTAAGTGCAGATCACTATGTCAGTCACCTACTCAATAAGCTTCAAAAGCTGCTTATTTTCTCTAGGGTCAAATAGAAAACCCTTCATAACCTAGTCCCAACTTTCCTTTCTAGTCTTATTATACATGAATCCCCTTTCCTATCATTTATAGTCCAGCCAAACTAGTCTTCACAAATGGCACAGCATCTCCCACCTCCATGTTTTTGCACTGTGTCTCTTTTGCCATAGATACACTTTCTTCTCTCTCTATCTATTAGAATTACTTTCTTTGCAGCTAGGTGATACAGTGGATAAAGCACAAACCCTAGAGTCAGGAGGACCTGAATTCAAATCCAACCTCAGATACTTACTAGCTATGTGACTGTGGGTGAGTCATTTAACCCCAATTGCCTCCAACAAACATAAAGAATAACTTTTTTCTCAAATGCCATCTTCTACATGAAGCCTTTTTATGATTCAGATGCTAGTGCCAGGAAAGTTATCTATTTATGCTTTTTAATACTTATTTACATATATTTTGTCAACCTGATAGATTATAAGTTCCTTGCAGGGAGGACCTTGTTTCATTTTTGTCATTGTATTCCCAACACCAAGCACAGTGCTTGACACCTAGTAGGCATTTGGTAAATGCTTGCTGATTGATAGATTGATTTGGATATTTTATGTCACAAAGTCCCTTCCAGCTCTGATGTTATGTAATAATAGTCACATTTCTGTAGCACTTTAAGGATTATGGCATCATACAACACTGCAACATGAATAGAGTCTGTGAAATTAGCTGCTAAGAAAAGAGAACAACATTACCTTTTATATAGTCTAAGCATCAGACAATAGGAAAAATAGGATGGAGGTAGGTGGCCAATTACATTAGTGAGGTTAATCATTAGGCAACAGCAAAGGTTTCATTCAGTAGGTAGGCAGGTTAGTAGGAAACCATCCATGAGGCTTGGAGTTTCAGGGGCAAGACTCCATTTTCCAGGAAGCAAGAAAAATGGAAACTCCTTTGCCTGGCATTTCAAACCCTCCACCATCTGTCATCACCCTAAGATTCTCTCTCTCTCTCTCTCTCTCTCTCTCCCTCCCCCATCTTTCTAGCCTCATTCTATACTACTCCCATGCAGACCATATGAGTTTGAAATTTAATGGCTAGGCAAATAGAATGGCACTGAAGATTTTTGAGGACAGGGGGGACATAACAAGACCTATGCATAGGGAAGATTAGCTTGGCAGCAATGTTAAGGATAGAATGGAAGGGAGAAAGGAGATAGAATAGTGAGCTATTAGGAGGCCATGACAGTTATCCAGGTAATAAGAGTATACTAGGGTAGCATCAATGGGAGTAGAGATACAGGGTTAAGTAAGAATGATGCTGTGGAGCTGAAACCAATAGCATTTGGTAACTGATTGACTATGAGAGATGAGAGACAAGGAGGTGTTGAATATAACCTCAAGTTTAAGAGCATTGGAGACAGAGTGAACGGAGCTAGAAAGGGAAGATTTTTAGGGAAAGATGATAAACTGATGAAGTTTTGGATCCAAATGAATGCTCACTAAAGTTTGGGGTAGAAAACCTGCTTTTCCAGTCACCCCTCCTACTTTTCTTCACAAGAAACCTACTGAGATTGACCTGGGACGAGAACCAGAAATGAAATCCTCACAGAAATAACAGCTCAGGTTTCTATCAATCTTTAAGTTTCATACATAACATTACACCTCTTATTTCTCTTTATTTTTACAACCTTGTGAAGAAGGCAATGTGAGTATTCTAATTTCCATTTTACAGATGAGGGCACTGAGGCTTGGAAATGCAAAGTAACTTACCTAAGGTCACAGTTAGTGTCAGAGAGAGGAATCAAACCCAATATTTCTCTGGCCTTGCATCTCCTATTTGCTTTGCCACTCCACATTGGAAGATGGCAAGGGGGATGTCCTGAATGGAATTAAAAGGCTGTATTGGGTAGGGTAGCAATGGAGATAAAGTATGTTCATGTGTGTGTGTGTGTGTGTGTGTGTGTGTGTGTGTGTGTGTGTGTGTGTGTGT
>NW_020954548.1:30372894-30377847 GCF_900497805.2 Vombatus ursinus | reverse complement strand
AGGACCAAAAATTGGTGTAGGAGAATTTTGATTGAATATGGTATGTAATAATGGGCAGTATAGTGTAGTGGGCTTGCATTGAAGTCAGAAAGGTCTGCATACAGGATTTGCCTCTGATACACACTAGGTAGTTGTACAATCATGTTGTTATTCACTTGTTCATTCATGTCCAACTTGGCAAAGAATAGTTTGCCGTTTCCTTCTCTGGTATACCTATTTTGCAGATGAGAACTATGACACAGAACACAGGGAAAACTGAAGATTCAAAGGTAGAAATTCTTCAGTTGTTTTTCAGTCATTTCTAACTCTGTCACCCCACTGGGGGGTCTTTTGGCAAAGACACTGGAGTGTTTGCCATTTCCTTCTTCAGCTCATTTCACAGATGAGGAACTGAGGCAAAATAGAGTTAAGTGATTTGCCCAAGGTCACATAGCTAGTAAATGTCTGAGACCAGATTCGAACTCAGATCTTCCTGACTCCAGGCTTAGACTTTATCCACTATACTACCTAACTGCCCAATGCTAACCATGGCCATATAATCTCAGTGCTGCATGCAACTCTTTAAGATTAATGGTTACAGAAGAGTTACTAATCTTCATTAATGGAGAGAATTTCCACAATGGAAGCTCTCTATAAGTATAAAATCATAGGTCTATGTAACAGTAAAAAATTGCACAGGATTTTATTAAACATTTCTGAACAGGGAAATAAGATGATAATTACTGTATTGCTCTGGGTATACATCACATTTCCCTACAAATCTATTTTATAACCTGTGTGGTCTGTAATATGCCTAATACTCATGTGTGTACTAATATGTATATTTTTCATATCAGTGAGATCTTATTTTAGAGTTGTGGCTTATATTTGCAGATGTCTATGTTTGGATCAATAGGGTAATTTAGTCAGAATATACTAGATCAACTGGAGAGGAGAGAGACTAGAGACAGAGGCTCTAGTCGGGGGTAGGTAATGAGGCTAGGGTAGGGGCAATAGGAATGGAAATGAGGGGATAGATGTGAGGGATGTCACAAAGGAAGAGGAGAAAAGGTTTGGTGACTGATTCCATGTATAGAAGAAGGAGAGGGAAGAGTCAATGAATCACAGAACCTCGATGCTGGAAGGCACCTGAGAACACAGTCTGCGTAGTTGTAGGTCAGGGTTGGAAGAGACCTTAGGACATAAGTTATAGAATGTTAGATCTGAAAGGGATCTTAGAACATAGTATATGGGATTTAGGGACCTTAGAGATCATGTGGCCTAGCCTATTAATGTTATCTGAGACCTAGAGAGATTAAGACAAATATTATTTAGTCAATTCATGGCCGAGCTGGGTCTTGAAGAAGCCAAGTCTCCTTATGCTTGGCTCAATGTCATTATTTCCTACACATAGTGTTCCTCAAATGAATGTGTCCAGTCCAGTATGATGTTAGAATTCTATAATTAAGAATGAAATGCAGTGCTAAAGTTGGACATATCTTACAAATTCATCCATATTCAAAAATTACCAACTGCTAAAATATGGATATAGGTTCAAAGCAGAGAGACTCCCAAATTGTTAAGGCTTCTGAGGTTTCAGTCCTGGGCTAATAGGTCACTGATTGGTGCCAATGAGACATAAAGACAGGAAAGTTGGGGGCGAGCCTGACTCAGGGAGGCCTGGATCTCAATTGAGAGGAGGAGAAGAGGGTTTGTTGCCATCCTCAGCACAGAGAAAAACTGAGCTCCCTTCTGTTCATGCCATTCTTCTAAAGGTATCTAAACTCTATGAGTGTTTCTGTGTCTAAGAGTATGAATCGATATTCCATTTCCCTCTGAGTTTACACAGCCGCCCACAGGGTTATTCTTGACGGAAGGATGAATAAGGCCCTGCATCATTGTTGTGTTGCAGAATAATGAGTTTTCCAAATGGGCCTCACATTTCTTCAATGGGAATGCTTGGTAAATTAGATGTAGAGAAGAATTCACTCTGTGCAAAATGGAGAATTCTTCTGTCCCTTTCCAGGATATGAGACAAGGCTCAAGGCATGTGTTCTCCCTCGATGCATAGATCTTCCCCAATGATGTCATAAGGATCAGTTTTCATCCTGTGCTTTATTTGTTAACAGTCCTGTCTTGACACTGATAGCCATTGGTACACAGTGGGCTGGAGACTAGTGTCTTATCTTGGAGATATGTGAAAGTAGTGGGCCTGGACCACTTGGCATTGTTGGGTGTGTGTGTGTGTGTGTGTGTGTGTGTGTGCCTGTGAGCTTGCATGAGTCAGTCTGTATTTGGATCTGGACCCTTTAATGACCAACAGATCTAGAATCCATGCTTTCAGAAAGGATGAATTCTTACAGATTCCTATCCATCTACAATTAGCCTCTGACCTACTGAATAGCTATTAGCATAGTAGTACAGGGATGAGGTGATTACATCAGTATTTTTGCTCTGAGCTGTTCTAAGAATTTTTCAGAGAAGGCAATAATACAAATGTTTGTCAATACCTCCAACATGCCACTACTATTCTGGAGTCATAGAAGATCGTTAAGAAAAAACGGCCCATAGGTTCAGTATGAGTCAGCTGTAATATGGCAGTCAAGAAGCGAATGTGATCTTAGGCTGTATGAAGAGAGGCATGGACTCAAGGAATAATGAGAAAGTAGTCCAGCTCTACTCTGTCCTGGTCGGAGCTCAACTAGAATAAAGTGTTTAAACTTGAACATCACATTCGAGGAGACATTAATAAGATGGAAAGCCTCCAGAGGAGCACATCCACCGAATGGCAAAGGGTATTGAGTCCATGCTACATGAGAATTGCTTGAAGGAAATCGGAGTGGTTAGCTTAGAGAAGAGGCTATTTGGGGTGAGAGGATTGGTGGGGCCTAATGATTGCCTTCAGATACTTGAAATACTATGGCTTGTTCCCAAGGGTGGGGAACCTGTGGCCTGGAGGCCACACGTGGCCCTCTATGTCCTCAAGTGCAGCCCTTTGACTGAATCCAACTTCACACTTGAGGACTTAGAGGGCCACATGTGGCCTTGAGGCTGCAGGTTCCCCACCCCTGTATGTTGGCCTTCAAAGGGCTGACTTGGGAGCAAGGAATGGGAGTTGAAGAGGGAAATTTAGGCTTGATATAAGGAAGACAAAACTTCCTGACAGAACTACCCCAAAGTGGAATGGGCTCTTTTTATACCTTATTCCCCTCCATGGACTCTGTGATGTAGTGACATTGGACTTCTTGCTGTTCCCTCTCCCAGCTCTGGGAGATTTTAACTGTCTCACATGCCTAGAATTCTTTCTACTCATCTCCATCTCCTGGCCTCCCTGGGTTTCTTCAAGTCTCAGCCAAAGCCCCACTTTCAACAAGAAGCTTTTCCTGAGCCCCTTTAATCCTAGAGCCTTCCTTCTATTGATTATTTCTGATTTACCCTGCATGAATTTTGTTTGTCCATAGTTGTTTGCATGATGTCTCCCCCTCTCAGACTGTGAGCTCCTTGAGAGCAGGGAATGATTTTTTGTTTTTGTTTTGGGGTGTTTTTGTTTTTCTTTGTATCCCCAGCACTTAGTACAGTGACTAATATATAGTAGGGATTAAATAAATGCTTGTGGATGGAAAGACTCTCATCAGAGGTCTTCCTTCAAGAACTGGATGACCAGTTGTCAGCTGTGTTATAGTCGGGAACACTTTCTTGGGACATGCACTGGACCAGATGGCCACTGAGTTCTCTTAACACTCTGAAATTCTATGATACTGAGTGAGGGAAGAGTTTAATGAGGCAGAACTGTAGGAACTAAGTGATAAAGAAGGTTTTTTTTTTTGGCATTTTCTTGGGTGAACCTATGTGTTCTGCTGATGACTTTTAACTTCCTGGAACAACTTGCCTCTGAAAAGAGGGTAACATACTGGAAAATTTTGAGATGGGGGTATGTGTGGTGGTGTGATAACTCATGAACAGATAGAGGTCAAGGAGAGAAGGTATAGAGAAGATGGTCACCATGGGGGCAAAGACCCTCCCTGTACCAAGTTGAAACGCTGGTGAAATGTCCTCATTGCCCTGTAGTAGTTATAGCTTTGTTTTGTTCCCAATCTAGTCCCTTGATTTTGACTCCAAATCTCTTATCTACTTAGTGTGTTGGTCTCTTTAATCTTCTGTTCTTGCCCAAACTTTGGTTGGATTTTCCCAGTACATGACTCAGGTACTGTCCCTCTGCCTCTTTTTGGAGTCTGTCTTTGTGGATGGAAAGACTCTCATTAGAGGTCTTCCTTCAAGAACTGGATGACCAGTTGTCTGCTGTGTTATAGTCAGGAACACTTTCTTGGGACATGCATTGGACCAGATGGCCACTGAGTTCTCTTAACACTCTGAAATTCTATGATACTGTTACCTAATCACTGGCCATGAGTGAGGCCTCTACTGGTATCATGAATCTTACAGGGACCTAGTTTCCTGCTCAAATCCTTTTTGTCATGGATCTTCATCTCTCTATGTATATGTGTATACACACAAATTATCTATCTATCTATCTTACATGCTTATTTTATTATATATGTTATATGTCTATATGTAAAATATGTGTATGTAAATGCATAGATAAAGTGCCTGTATATCTTAGATCTTGGGCCTGCACATCTGTGTATATGTCTACATATATGTATAGACCTAGTCATTTGTAGCTTTGGTGAAGCACTTGGGAGTACAGGAGGCCACCTCTTTCTTAGGTCCAATCCAGTGGGACTGTAGGGGCTAGTCCACAGTTTACCTGAAGTTTCCCATTGATTAAGGGGACCTTTCTGAAGGTTGCATCTACTGAATTACCATCTTTCCTTTAAAGCCTGACTCAGAGGTCACATCATCCATGAAGCCTTCCCCGATGGCCCAGGTTGTAATAATCTTTCTCTTCTTAATCCTCTTTTCTTTCTTTCTTTCTTTCTTTCTTTCTTTCTTTCTTTCTTTCTTTCTTTCTTT
>NW_020954548.1:30344801-30372863 GCF_900497805.2 Vombatus ursinus | reverse complement strand
GTACCTCTCTTGGGTACTTATCATATGATATCATGTATTGCAATCATCAAGAACTAACTGTAATCTCCATAAGGCTGTAAGACCATTTCTAATTTAGCTTTGTATCTCCCCAGGGTTTAGCCCAGGGCTTTAGGCACAGCGGACACTTAATGTATGTTTGTTGATTTGATTCAGGGCCAAACCAATTCTCCCTTTGCCTTTCCCCAGGGTAACTGGATCCTTCAAATCAGGAGCTAGATCCAGCTAGGAGACAACTGCTGGGGTGAGTGTGTGTCCCCTGCTTTCCCCCCCAAGGCACGCAGAGGCCCTCTGGCTACCAGGTGACCAGAGGTGACCAGACAGTAAGCATCCAATTGAAGTGTAAATCCTACCTGCCTCACATCGAAGGATAACAGTAAACCCTGATATCTGGATATATTGTTCCTATCCCCTTTAAAAGTCTGTCCTGTTCTGTTGAAGTCCTCCTTTAATGCCTTATAAACTTAGGAGGTCACCATAGGATCTTGGGCTGCAAGAGACCTTAGAGGCAAGCTGGTCCTTAGGGCAGCTAGGTGGCTCAGTGGATAGAGGGCTGGGCTAGAGGGCTAGAGTCAGGATGATTCATCTTCCTGAGTTCAAATCTGGTCTCAGACACTTACTAGCTGTGTGACCCTGGGTAAGTCGCTTCACCCTGTTTGACTCAGTTTCCTCATCTGTAAAATGAGCTGGAGAAGGAAATGGCAAACCACTCCAGTCAAGAAAATACCAAACAGGGTCACAGGGAGTTGGGCATGACTGAATAACAGTATTTCCAGAAAAAGAACCTTCAACAGTATACCCAATGAGAGGTCATCCAGCCTTTGCTTGGATAATTTTAGTAACCAAAAACACTACCTCCAAGGAAGTCTATATGACTTTGAGATAGTGCTAATGATCTGTAGCCATCTGAGCCTGGAAGATCCTCCCGCCCCTTCAGCCCCTTCCTTTGGTAAGTTCCTATCAAAACCTTCATTCTGAGGAAGTGTACAGGCCAGCTCCATGCTCACCTCTTCACTCCTCTCCCTGGCTCCACTCCTGACTCTCCAGACTTCTCCATAACCCCCACCTTCTACCCTCTACTTCCACCCCCACCTCCTCCCTCTCTTTTAGCTCCTTTTTTTTGTGTTGTCTTCCCAGTTAGAATGTAAGCCCCTTGAGGGCAGGGACTGTTTTTCTCTTTGCTTGTATCTGTATTCCCAGCATTCAGCACAGTGCCTGGCATGCACTAAGAACTTAATAAATGCATGTTGACTTGATGATTAGGGCATTTTTTTCTTTACCTCAAGCCTTAATCTGCCTCTGCAACTTCCGCCCATTGCTTCTAGCTCTGCCAAGGACAACAAGCATTCTCGCTCTTTCGTTCGTCAGCCCTTCTGATATTCAGATCGTCTTATCCTGGCTCTGCCACTTTTTAGGTGTATCACTTTGGGTGAGTTATATTGCCTCTATGAACCTCAGTTTTCCCATTTGTGAAATGAGGAAATGTGGTAGAGTAGCAGAACCACCAGGTTTGTCTTCAGATGACTTGGTTTCATCCTCTAGTTCTGCCATTTACTGGCCACATAACTGTGTGGGTTTTCAGGTGATGCCCCAGAGAATTCACACTGATTTTATTGGTAGTTTTATATAGTTTTAAAACTATTTTATTCATTATATACAAGTTAACGTAACCGACATTTACTATCTTCAGAAGTCCCTTGTTAGAGTTTCCGTACGTGGCTTAGGATCTGAAGGAAAGGATTTAAGGAACTCCTAGACCCTGTTTTCATGGTCACATCAGTGCAAGGAGTTAATTAGCTTGATTCCTTGTCACTTTAGAAGGCAGGTAATAGATGATCCTCAAAAGATGACGTATAGGATAAGAGATCACAGAGGTACAAGTAGGGGAAGAAGAGTAAAAATAAGCCTTTAGGGGCAATACTGACTAAGGAAAAGTGGCTACATGGGTCCCCTTGCTCTTGAGGCTTCACTTTGGACACTGAGGACTAGGATAGCGGGGTGGCGAGGGCATAAGAGTCATAGGTCTGAGCTCTTCTGTCTTCTGGTCTAGAGATTTACTATGTGTTGGGGTTAGCAAACATAGTAATGAGATGGGCTAACACACAAAGACAAACTCATTCTCTCAGTGCAGCTCAGAGTCACACGTAGATCTTCTGTTGCCTGATTCTGACCCCAAACCTGGGCGTAACCTGCCATTTTGCAGCAGAAGCCTAGAGAAGAAGACTTATTCAAGGTCACACAATGTGGCTAGTGGCAAAGTAGGAACTGGTGTCCAGATTTCCTGATCCTCAAGGGCCAAGCATAGATTGGTGAGAAAATAGAGCCAGGGGTGAGGAACCTGTGGCCCTGAGGTCACATGTGGCCTACAAGTGCGCCCTTGAGGACCTGGAGGGCCACATATGACCTCAAGGCTGCAGGTTCCCCACCCCTGGAATAGACAAATTGGAAGGAGGGGGATAGCGCCTTAACAACATCGGGGCATAAACCTATTTGAAAGGAAAGAAAAACCAAATCAAACCAAACCTTCCAGTCAGGTCTCAATTCTTGTCTAGGGATATTTCTCTGAAGTTTACTTTAGATCACAAACACAAAACATTATTAAAAGCCAATCGTGTTTGGGAAAATCTCTGTCCTTTTTCCTATCTGCCCTCTTCATTTAGGTGCCATCAGAAGAGGCTGTCCCTAGATTTAACTATTTGTTTGACAATCTTTCCTTTATGTTTCCTTTCCAGTAAGTGGTAGGTCCAGAGTCCTGGACTATATTGTGAATGTATGTACATGAATGTGTGCCAGTACAAACTTCTCTTTAGGAAAACATGAGGGCATTGCACCTGTTTTGAAAACAAAACAAAATAAAATACCAATACAATCCAGATGGAAAAATCACTGGTCATTCTAGAATTGTCAGTCACTGGTGGCTAGAATACACTAGGATACACCTTCTACCCCAAACCTAGTTGAAATGTTGGAGTTCCTTGTTCTAAGGCCCCTTTCAGCATGAACGTTCTAAAGTTCCATGATCTAAGGCTTTCCCTACCCTAGTTCTAGCCATTTATGAATGAAATAAATTCTTGTACATTTGTCAAACCATTTCATAACTTTGTAGTCACATCTCATATTTCTTTGAAGTCTGTTCCAAAGGACAAGGATGGCTGGTCTACCAGCAGAGTGAAGGAAAAAGAAGGGGATGCATTCTGCTGCTTCTCAAATAGAAAGGAGATAAAAGGGATATTAAGAATTGGCATCCAATTACCCTGCTGAATGGAAGCCATAAAGCCCTATATAAATGTTTAATGTACAGAGGGCAGACACTTATTAGCTCCAAGGTTTATTCAGGTCACATTCCCAGAGCCCCAGAAGGGCTGAGACCAGACCCTGTTCCTCACTCTGCCTAGGCACGGTGCCCTATTTCTGGGACTCAGGGTGCCCTGGGCATGATTTGGGATATGAGCAGGCCTTTTCACTGCCCTAGGCTCTTGAGTTTAGGATTTTACTCTAGTTGCAGTGAAGTGGGAGTGGGGAGGGTAGAATTTAGAGAGTGGGGGATTGATGTCCTTCTCCTTGAATTTATGCAGTATGCCTCAAGTGTTTGTGTAATTTTTAGGGTCTTCAATGGATGTCCTCCTCCCTGTCTACTCCAATCCTTGTCCTAGAAGGCCTGGTTTAAGCCTCACTCATCTGAAGGCTGCTAGGATCATTCTAGTCTGATGTGAGCTCTTATGAGACTCCTGCCCTCTCCCCACACCTCCCCCCCACCCGCACAGTGTGGAGGAGATGGCATTGATAAGTGCCATTGATTTTTTTATCCTATTGCCAATAGGATAAAATATACGTTCTTCAACCTGACATTTAAACACCTTTCTTGCTTGCCCTTTTCACCAATGTGGGGGTGGAGTGGGTCAAGTTTGACCTTTCCAGCAGCCTCATTGCACTCTCCCTCCTATGAATTTCCACAGGTGCTCCCCCATACTGAGAATGTGCTCTCTCTTTATCCCTGCTTGTCGAAATCTTTCTCTTCCTTCAAGGCCCCGTTTTAGGTGCTGTCTTCTCCATGCAGTTTTCCCTTGTCCTACTGTCTGAAGAGGATTCTTCCCTCTTCCGTTTACTTCATTTTCTCTGTTGTCCTCATCATATTCAATGTTTCATCATGATTATTTGAGTAAACAGCCCATCACCACTAGTATAATATAAACTCCTTGAAAGCAGGAACAACCTTTTTTTCCCCCTCATTTTTATATCCCTAATCAATCAATCATCATTTATTAATAGCCTAGCACAGAGCAGGCATTTTATAAATTTTTGTTCGCTTAAAATTGGATTGAATTAATATGAATAGAAAAAAAATTCCTTAATTAGGGAACACTCATATGGTAATTGTCAGAGTAATGGTCTAGGAGAGAAAAGGGAATTCTATGTTCTGACAAACAGAAAAAAGCAAATCCAAGGAGTTAGACAGATTATAGGATTATAGCAATCGTCCTAAATTTAAAAAAGTTCATATACATATGGAGTCAGAGGATCTTAGTTCAAATCCTAGAGATCCTGAGAACTCATTGAAAATTTAATTTTTTACTGACATGCATAGAAAATAAAAGCAAAATGAGGGTAATGGCAAGAGTGCTGCCCTTGGTGTAAGAGGACCTGGGTTTGAATCCTGCCTCTGGCACTTATTGGCTATATGACTCTTGGCAAGTCACTTAACCTCTTGGAGCCTCAGTATCCTCATTGGTAAAATGGGGATAACAATAACACTTACCTCCTATTGTTGTCATGAGGTAAAAATGAGGGGATGTACTACTCTGCAAGCCTTAAGGTGCTGTATACATTTATCTATTATTATTACCTATTTTACTTTGGGCAAGTAATTCGCTCTCATTCTTCATCTATAAAGTGAGAGTTGAGCTAGACGACTTCTCGATTTTCTTCAAGCTCTAAGTTTATTATCCTAAAATGAATGAGTGGGGAAGAATGTATTAGGAAAAGGAGCTTGGTGGGATAAGAACAGTAACCACATAAACACTCTTATTCCCTGAAAGTAGGTCTAAATCATTTGCCTTGCTGGTCTAAGCAGGGCCCATCTCCAGTCGTCCTGATCTATATCTTGCCCCTGGACCCAGAAGGCTCTGGAGGAGAAAGTGAGGCTGGTGACTTTGCACAGCCTCCCTCACTGTAATCCAATCCACTTGCAAGTCATGACTTCACCTTCCTGATGTCATGATCGTCTTTGAGAATGAAGGACAAATAGCAACAACTACTCTAAGCACCATTCCCTCTGACTTCTTTATCCACCATATTCTTCCCTGGTCATCACTCTCTTAGATGTGTCGCCTTCCCGTATTAAAATATAAGCTCCTCAAGGTCAAGGACTGTCTTGTTTGTATTTGTATTCACAGTGCTTAGCATACTGTTGGGCACATTTTGCTGTTGTTGAGTTGTTTTTCAGTTGTATGCAACTCTTTGTGACCCCATTTGGTTTTTTTTTTTGGCAGAGATACTAGAGTGATTTGCTATTTCCTTCTCCAGTTCATTTTACAGATGAGGAAACTGAAGCAAACAGGGTTAAATGACTTGCCCAGAGTCATACAGCTATTAAGTGTCTGAAGCTGGATTTGAACTCATGAAGAGAAGTCTTCCTGACTCCAGATCTGCCACTCTATCCACTGTACCACCTAGCTGTCTGTCTGGCATGTAGTAAGTACATAATAATTTTTTTTTCTCTTTCCATCCACCTATCCATCCATTTTTTCATTCTCGTGGAACGTGAGAATGCTCCTAAGAATGCATTTTTTATGAGAGTAGTATGTTAGCTGCACTCCCTCATTCCTCTGAAGCACTGGCATTGCCATTAGGCCCAGATGCCTCCCTTTTCTGTCTAGAGCAAGTTTGAGGCAATAAATGTTTAACAACCAGCTCTCTAAGAAAAATGTACAGCAAAACACATTTTAAAGTTTAATCTGTATTGTTAGCATTTTCTCCATCACTTTCTTAAGTCTAGACAATCAACAAAACAATAAACCAAGCCCTGACTTGTAGTGTTTGCCAATTTTGGAGATATAAATGCTCACACTGAAAATTTAAGGATCTACTTTCTTTAGCTGGAATGAGCTCTCTCTAGGATATGTACATATTTTCCATACCAAAGGAGTGAGCACTTGGTTCACTTCAAGGTTTTAGTAATTCACTTCAAGGTTTTTAATAATGTAATTACATGGATCAAAAAAATTAGTGCTTCCTCCCCTATGTCTATGTCATAGTCTCTTAGTGCTGTGCATTGACTTTAGGTTCAGAGGACCTGAGTTCAAATCCTAACTCAGACATTTGCTCCTTGTATGAACTTGGGTAAGACGCAACCTCCCCGGTCTTCAGTTTCCTCAATCTGTAAAACAAGGATATTGTGAAACGAGAGATGACCCCTTTCAATTCTGGATCTATCATTCCATGAGAAGGCCTGTAGAGTTTTCTTGAGTTTCTATGGCCAAGTCTACTCATCAAATGCTGATGATCAGTGCTTTGGTGATGGGCCTTCTTGCCTCTAGCCTAAGATGATGACCCTCTGACGAAAAGCTCAGAATCCCTTGCTGGGCCAAAACTTGAAGCTTTCCAGTTTGGTGGTATTGGATGGAACTTGTGCTCCCTGGGAATAGCCTTGGGTCACCATTACACCATGACGAAGCATTGGAGGAGAGTATCAGTGGAGGAGATTACTTGTACTCTAATTTTTTATAGTGGAAAGTGTGCTGGACTTGGAATCAGAGAACCTGGGTTTAAATGCTGGTTCTTCTACTTACTGCATATGTGATCCTGAGCAAATCATTCTTCTGGGCCTCGGTTTCTAATCTGTCAAATGAGAGGTTTGGTCTAGATGGTCCCTAGGGTTCTGACAAGTGCTCTATGACAGCATTTATGGACTAGACTTGTGATTTAATTGATATAGGGACATCTCAATGGAGGAAATTCCCTCTACCAATACAGATCAGCCTTTTCTCTGTAATTTATAGTCTTAGAGAGCTGCCTAGGGCACAGAGAAGTTAAGTGATTTAAATGCCCAGGGCCACCAATCCAGTGTGTGTCAGATGCAGGACATCAGCTCAGAGGCAAGCACTTTGTCCACTCTATTGGGAGAGTTCTTAACCTTGGGTCCATGATCTTTTTGTTTAAAAAAATATTATGATGTTTGTATTTTAACATAATTCGTTTCCTTTATAATCTTATGTATTTTATTTTATTCATTTAAAACTATTATTTCTGGGAAAGGGTCCATAGGCTTCACCAGACTGCCAAAGGGGTCCATGTCACACAAAAGGGTTAAGAGCCCTTGCACTATGTATGCTGACTTTTGGATTCATGATCCCATGTCCAATTATTTCACATGTGAGTGTTGTTCCAAGGGTGTGCTGGAGCCAGCTCAAACTGGCTCATGAGAGCCAATTGTTAAATTTTCAGTGCTAGACCTTACACCTTGGAAATCAGTGAATCCTACAAATCCTACAAATTTATTTTTTTGCTGAGTGTCTAAACTTAAAAAAGTGATGGAGAAAATGCTAACAATGCAGATTAAATTTAAAGGTGTGTAGGACACATATTTTTTTTCCTTTTAGACAGCCAGTTGTTAAACATTTATCATGGCAGCTCTAGTTGTTTCCCTCAAAAAGATTGTGAGCTCCTTGAGGGCAGGCATTATGTTTCATTTCTTCCATGGACCAGCACATTGTGTTGTGCAGCTAAGGCCACAGATGTAGAATTGAAAGGAATCTTACAGGTTATCTTTACTTAAACAAATAAATTTTGATCAAATAAGTTAACATATGTAAAGCATTTTGCAAACCTTAAAATGCTTTGGTTGTTCCGTAGTTTTTTTTTTTTTTAGTCATGTCTGACTCTTTGTGATCCCACTTGGGGTTTTCTTGGCAGATATACTGGAGTGGTTTGCCTTTTCCAGCTCATTTTACAGATAAGGAAAGTGAGGCAAACAGAGTTAAGTGACTTACCCAGCGTCACACAGCTAGTAAGTGTCTCAGGGTGGATTTGAACTCAGGAAGATGAGTCTTCTTGACTTCAGGCTTGGCTCCCTATCCACTGTGCCTCCTAGCTGCCATATTTAAAGTGCTACATTAATGCTGTTGTTGTTGTGTTATGTTGTCTAGCACCTCCCTTTAAAAGATGAAGAAACTGATGCCAAGAGGGGTTAGATGACTTCTGCCACATTCCGTAGCCAGTAGCATAGCCAGGATGAGCAGACCCAGATCCTCTGCCTTTTCCATCCTGCCTCTCAACAGATACTTGTTAAATTGAAGGGCTGTCCTGTGAAGGAGGGATTAGGTCTGTTCTGCTGGGGCCCAGAAGGCAGAATTAAGAGTAGAGGATGGAAACTGCAAAGAGGCAGATTTGGGCTGGTGGCAAAGTAAAGCTGCCTAATCATTGGAGCTTCCTCCAAGTGGACCAGACTGTCTTGGAGGGACTGGATTCTTCCTCATCTGAAGTGCGGGGGAGGAGGCTGGATAACCTCTTCTTGGAGATCTTGGAGAGGAGATTTTTAGTTATGTACAGATTGACTTGGATGGCCTGTGAAAGTCTGTGATTCTGAGAAGATTGGGTAGGGATTGGATGTGGGATACGGGGACCTCCCAGAGGAGGAAAGTTTCTCCACTAAGGCAGGGTGGCATCTTCTCTTCCACTTCAGAGAGTCTTTAGAGAGCTGCCAAGGCCATTGAGAAGTTAAGTGACTTGCCCTGGGTTGCGTGACTAGTATGTGTTAAAGGTGAGACTTGAACCCTGAGCTTCCTGGTGTCCAGACTAGCACTCATTATGCTCTGCTGCCTCTATGATTCTGAGAATGTATAAAAATCCAAGTGACAGAGCCAGAACTCCTTCTTTCTTCTGTGGCTTCCTAAAGGGCCAGGAAGAACTTCAGATACACGATGATCGTTTGAGTCTGTTGTCAGCTTTCCTCCATATTAAAATTGCCCCAATGAGCCTACTGATTTTAGACCTTTAGATTTTTAGATCGAGGACTGATTTTAGCCCTTACTCCTGAGACTGTGTGGGCACATATAGAAGAGTGAAGGCTCCCCAGGGTTATTTTTATTCTCAGAGGGCATAATAACATGCCTTTACTTTTGCAGTTAAGTCTTACAGTAAGATATTTATTACAGTTAACAAGCATTTATTAAAGACTGTAGGTCAGGCACTGTGCTAAGCACTGGAGAGACAAATATAAGTGAAAAGAAAGACATTAGCTGCCTTCAAGGAGCTTATGCTCTAATAAATTAGAATGCTTTACCAGATTGCTACAGCCAAGAAGAAGAAAGCCTACGTGATGAAGATGAATAAATACAACGTAAGTGTTTGTTAAAGTTTGTTACCAACAGTTGTTCTGGTTAGATATGTCTATCTTCCATCATCAATCCTTGTGTTATAGAATATCAAAGTGTTAGAGCATAGAAAATAGAATGTTAGAACCAGAAAGGACTATATAATATTAAACACAGAATCTTAGAGTTGGGAAGGATTTTAGGGAACATCTAATCCATCTCCTTCCTTTTCAAGAGGGAGATGCTAAGAAACAGAAAGAGAAAGTTATTTACCCAAGATAAAAAGTGAGTTAGTGACAAAACTCAGACAACCATCCAGGTATCCTGGCTTGTGGTGCAGGCATTTTTTCAGCATCCTACACTTTCCTCCTCCTTCTGCTCAAATGTATTCTGTTTAGATATGTTCACTGATGTGCTCTTAACTCTTAAAATGGATTTTATCTTTTTCATTCAGTTCTAAGAACCACATTTAAAAATAAATTAAAAATTAAACATAATTTATTGTTAACTTTTGTTTTCACATCACTTATATTTCCCAATATATCCCCTTCTCTCTTCCAACTAGAGAACCATCCTTGATAACAGAGAATTAAAAGGAAAAGGAAAAAAGAACAGTTCAAGAAAAGTGTCCAACATATAAAAAAGTCTGACATTATATGTAGTAAGCATTAGTATTTTAAGAGGAACGTTGACAAGCTACATAATGTCCAGAGTAGGGAAACCAGGATTGGAAAGAGTTTGGAGAATGTATCGTGTGAGGACTGGCTAAAGAAACTAGAGAGATTTATCCTGGAAAAGAGAAGATGGGTACCAGTGGCCAGGGAGGATAGGATAGCTTACTTGGAGAAGAGAGATTAAATTTTTTTCTGCTTGTCTTGCCTTACTATCTTCTCCTTTGTTCCTACCTCATGCAGAGGTGGCCCTTCTTCTTGCCAAGATAAACCTTTTACCCCTCTATATGCTCCCTAGATTCCATCCCATCTCATCCCATTCCATCCTATCCCATAGTGTTTTCTCCACCTCCATCCCACTGCCATCATCCCTACTCTCACTAATATCCAATCTTTCCCTGTCTACTGTTGCTTCCCTGCTGCCTATGAATGTGTTTGTGTTTCCCTTATCCTTAAAAAAATGCTCATTTGATCTTGCCACCCTCACTAGATATTGCCCTATATTAATCCTTCCTCCTTGAAAAAGCTCTTTATTATGGGTCCCTCTAATTTCTTTCCTCTTCATTCTAAACTCTGAAGACAGGTTTCCAATCTTATTATTCAACTGAAGTTGCCCTCTCCAAAGTTACCAATGGTCTCTTAATTGCCAAATCTAATGGTCTTATCTCAGTCTTTATCATTCTGGACTTCTCTGCAGCCTATAACATGATTGATCACCCTCTTCTTGATACTATCTCCTCTCTAGGCTTTTTTTTTGGGATGTTACTCTTTTCCTTGTTCTGCTCTCACTTGTCTGGCCTCTTCTTCAGTCTCATTTGCTGGATCTTCATCCAGGTGATACCTGTTAACTGTGGGTTTGTCCCAATGCTCTGTCCTATGCTCTCTTCTCTTCTTTTTCTATCCTGTCTCATTTGGTGAACTCATTGGCTGTCATGGATGAAGTTATCATATCTGTGCAGAGAATTCTCAGATCTATTTATACGCCCTATCCTTTTACCTGACATCCAGCTTTAAGTACCTACAACTATATGCTGAACATCTCAAATTAACATGTCTTATGGGTGTCTTAAATTCAACATGTCCAAAACCAAACTCATTATCTTATTTCTTATATGTCTCTTTCTCTCTTCTATCAATCATCAACCATCATCTTCTACCAGCTATCAAGCTGGTATAGGCCCTCATCACCTCATGCCTCATGGAGTCCTCGTCAACTCAGCCCATGGAAGCCTCAGAGCCTGGCCCCACCCCTGGACAGATTTGGGGATGAACAGTAAAGAGTGATGCCCCCTCCTTGCAACCACCTTCCTGGGAGAATGTTGTATGCAGCTCTTAACAAATCTTGGTGGGCTTCTGAATAATTGTAATAGTTTACATTTTGATGTACCTTTAAAGTTAATAAACTGTTCTCACAGCAAACTTGTGAAGTACTACTGCCCATTTTATGGACAAGGAAGTTAAGGCCCAGAGAAGCGAAGTGACTGTCCAAGGTTGTACAGAGTAAACATCAGTGATTGAATCACAGCTCAGGTCTTCCTGGAATTGTGGGTTTGAATTCCATCTCTACTTTGTTTAATCTGTATGTGTCCTGAGACAGGTTTCCTTCTTTCATTGGAGCCGCCATTTTACTTTCCATAAAATGAGGGTGTTAGACTAGATGTTCTGTAAGTTCTCTTTCAGCTTTCAATCTCATGACATCATAAACCACTTTTCTCTGGGTTTCATTTAAAAAGAATTCAATGAAAGGGTTGGAATATAAAAGCTTTAATGTTCCTTCTGGTTCTCAATCCTATGGTCTTATGCCCCTGGGACTCTAAATCCAAGACTCTTTCCCCTCCTCCCACAGCTGCCTTACCTTCCTTTCCCTGCTGGGGAAAACTCTGCCATCTCAGGAAGAGAAATAGAATTAAAGCCCAGTAGAAAGAGGTTGTCTCAGCATTGTTCTAATGGGTTATGTCCCATCATTAAATCCTACTTGGCTGATGGCTTTCCGTGAAAGAAATGCCAGCTGGGCGCAGGCGCCCTGAGAGGTCTATTAATCTTTTTGTAACCCCATTAACACCTCCTGCATATTTCCTGTGACAAAGTATTGGGAATACCCATAGCCTGTTCAAGAAGGAACTATTTGTCATGTATCAGCTGGGTCAGGAAGGGGAGCAGGTGTTGTGTTCACAATGGAGGAGGTTGTTGGAACACCACCTCCTGATTGTTCAGTGAAGGAGGAGCGGAGAAGGGGGAGGGAGGAGGAGTACAGGGGAGAGAATCGCTTGACCCCAGGAATCTTATAACTTGACAATCATTACAATACAGTCACCTGTACTTTGCCAGCTCAAAATATCTATTCCCTTGAACCTGGGGTTATGCTGCCTTCCCTCCAGGGGATCCCTGGGAAAAAGAGATTTATTTTCCCAGCAATAATTGAGAAGCTTACTTTATTCCAGTACGGATCTTTCGACCACAATCAATTTCACACGCCATCATAAATACCGAAGGTCAGCCAGCCAGGCAGAACCAGGGCATTGGCAGGAGCTGTTGACAGTGTTCCACTGGCATAAACAGCAGAGGGAGGTGGCCCTGAGTGAGTGGAGCTATATAACAACATGTTCAAAGCAGATTTGAGTGGCAGGATTTGTGTGTGTGTCTCTGTGTGTGTTTAAATGGAATCTTTTTGCCCATGTGTTTGTTCAAATGAAAAAACAAAACAAAACAAAACCAAAAAACCAGGCAAACTACTACATTATTAACAGCTTGGCTCAATTCATGGGGAAAAAACATCTCCAAGATTTTAAGCAAGGCTTAAACTACATAGAAAGCCCTTTGAAAGTTTCCAGTAATAAAGCCTGTCAGCATCCCTCCTCCCCAAGGGCTTGGTCCCCCCTTCTTTTTTAAGTCCATCGGCTGATGAATTTGTAACCCAGCTGCTGTAATTGGCGGAGGGATGCAGGGATGCTTGGGGTTAGAAACCCAGAGGCAGTGTGGGAAATGGCTCCTTTTGATGCTGGGATTGTTTGAGGGACTGTGAAGTCATGGGAAGGGGGTTGGGGAATGGAGGGGGGATGTATTGGTTGCTTTATAGAGACTTTGCAGTTCTCCAGAAATGAAATGCAGAATTTAAAAAACCTCGTCTGAAGATGATGTTTCTGGTCCTTAAATGTTACAGGAGAAATATAGGTCCTTAAATTCCTACTGACACTGGGAAGATAGGCAAGGCCAAAATAATGCCCCCTCCCCACCCTTGTTTCCCTCCACACAACTTAACTCAAGGGAGCTGAAACCCTACTCATACATCAAAACTTAGATCAAATGCCACTTCCTCCATTAAGTCTCACCTTATTATTTCCTACCTGGAACCAATCTCCCCTTTGTTGTGTACCTCACATAGGATTTGGTTCATAGAAAGGGTCACAGGACAACAGCATTTATAATTGGGACCATAGAAATCATGTTGTTCAATTTCCCCCTCCCACCTCCCCTCTCCATTTTGTACTTGAATTTATATCTGAATTCAATTCAATTAAATACAAGTGAAGCGCTTTCTGTACCAGGGCTACGCAGACAAATAAAACACACACCCCACTCCTAAGTGGATGCTCTAAGCTCTAAGGAGCTTAAAATCCCTTAGGTTCCTATCAGTTTTGCTCGTCCAACATAGTTCTTTGCATACATGCCACGCGCCCTCCCAATTAGAATGTCAATTTCACGATGCTAGACAGCCTACCTTTTTATCTCCATACAATGGTAGGCGTTCAATAAATGTCTCTTCAATGATGTTGAATTGGCAGGACTTTGGAAAGCATCATGTTAAGTCAGCCCTCGGGTTTAGTCAATCTTTCTCTCTCAAACCCAGGAGATAATTGTGGAAGAAAGAATGTTAGTTGTGATACAGGGTTCTCATAGACTCAGATGGTTAGAACTTGGAACATAAGACATAGAATGTTAATGCTGGAAGAGGCCTTAGAAACTAGAATGTTAGTGCTAGAATGCACCTTTTATGAATATAAAATTTAAAAAATAATTTTTATTAAATATTTGACTAAATTTAAACATAACTGGTTAAGCGCTGGGTATATAAATGCAAATCATTCCTTTAAGGAGCTTACTTTTTAATAGGAGGAGACAATCCCTGGGGAGGAGTGGTGGCCAGGGAAGGGCATTTTAATTTGGGAAGTCCCAGGATGGTGAATGGAGCCATAGAAGAGTTGATTAACATAGCCTTAGAATCTAGAATATAGAACATTAGGGTTGAAAGGGGTCTTAGAACATGGAATATAGAATGTCAGAGCTAAAAGGAACCTCAGACTCATTTCATCTAATCCCTTGTTTTACAGATAAGAGATATGAAATGTAGAGAGATTAGATGATTAGTCCATGGCTACTCAGGAAAGTAGTAACAGGAACAGGGATTAGAACTCATTCCAAGGAAGGGAGGCAGGGGCAACCAGCATTTGTTAAGTGCTTATTGGATACAAAGTGCTAAGTGATGAGGATACAAAAACAAGCAAAATACAGTACCTGTCCTCAAAGAGCTTATATTCTACTGGAGGAAGACAACACACAGATAGAACTGAAAAAGTGGGACTCAGGGGTGTAGGGGAGGAAGGTACCCACCATAGGGGCATGGCAGCAAAGTACAAAGAGTCAGAAGCAGAGTTAGAAGGGAAATGAAAGATGGCTGGCCTGGACCACTTCCCAAAATGGAGGCCTAAGAAGAACTCCTCAATGGGAGAAGGAAATTGGCATTGCAGAGGGATGTTCCAAAGAGAGAAGGGAACTGAGGTTTGGAGGTGAAGTGAAAGCAAAGCCTGAAGCATCTTAAGCAGAGACAGAAGGAGAATGAAGGAAGGGTGGTCTTTGGCCTCCCCAAAATGGAGTCTCCTGGAGAAACTCACTAGTGGTAGGAGGGATCTGGGCCAAGTGCTCAAGTCGCCACACTAGGTTGAACTTAAAATATAACTTTTTTCTAACAATTCACTTCCCTCTAACTAGATTGTATGTGAAGATATTGTGTAGCTGCAATAGATGGAGGGATTAGACTAGAAGTTACTAAAGTCATCATGAAAAGGAATAAACTGAAAGTTAGTGAAAGCCCAGATTGCAGAAGAGATTTGGAACCAAGATAAAACAGTCCAATCTTCTCTTTTCTGTGCAATCTCACCACTGGAAGTGAAGGTGATCTCAGTTGGGTTTTGGGAAATGGATGAATTGCCACGAGTTTACTTAGTTTGCAAAACAGTGGATTTTCACACAGATATTTCAGCAAGTTGAAAGCTTTTAAGCATCTTCTGAATGAGACTCTGAATAAGACCTCACTATAAAGTGAAAAGTTCATTAGATATAGTCAGAAATCTGAGTTCAAACCCTAGCTACTCCCCTAAATATCTCTGTGATTCTGGGTAGCCCTCTTTCCCAGAGAAAATGGGTGTGAGTATCCATCTCTATAAAATGTAGAGGAGGGAGGCATTTCTATAGCACTTTAAGGTTTACAAAGTACTTTCTTCACAGTAATAGTGCAAGATGGGTAGTACAGATATTTTTATTCACAATTTCATAGATGAGAAAACTGAGATTCTGAAAGGAGAAAGGGATCCACTTCCAGCTGATTTATGTGTAGCTCCCTTCTCACCCAGGTTGGCTTCAGGCAGTTCTTGGTAGTTCCCTGAAGGGAACTGTGTGCTAAATATGCAGAGGGAGATGTGACTCCTGATTGGCTAAAAGAATGTGGAGCAGAAGGTAAGTGCCTTCCATAAGGAATTTGTTTTGTTTGGTTATAAATACTGTTTGAAGAAACACATGGAGAAAGGACCTCCTTGGGGGTGGAGGAGAGAGAAAAAGTCTTGAATGACGGTCTGGAGCCTTCTGAACCATGGACATTTATGGGAGGCAGCCTTAGAATATTTCTGACTTCCAGAACTTACAGTTCTAGAGACTGCTGAGAGAGATCCTCCCCTGGATGAGATTGTTTCTCTCTCCTGGTATGAGATGAGATTTTGTTTTTCTCCCAGCTGAAGAGCTCATTTACTCACATATAGTTCTTGGTATGTTCTAATCTCTAGAATGTCTCCAATTTCTGTTTTGCTTGGATAAATGGGTTTATTAACTATTTGCTATTTGTGACGGTCTTTTATTTGGTAGAGATGGATTAAGTTGGCAAGTGAAAGCTAAAGGCCCTCCTCTCCTTCCAGAGTGATCAGGAAAGTGACTTTCCTTCAGGGCCCACTCACACTCCTAGAGTAGAAGCATTTGAGGGGTGGCAGATATTATCACCCCATTCTTGTCTTAGAGCCTGGAGAAGAGATTGCTCAGCTTTGACTTTCCTGGATCTTGCCTACCCATCCATCCCTTCCCTGACTTATTATACTAGTGGTAGAAGCCTAATCCTTCTACTCTTTGCAAAGTTGGACCAGACTTCAGATTACATCTACCTATGCTACCCACATGCCATGTCTATATAGACAACCCTCCCACACATGTCTTCTATGTGTGTCAGGATTTGCATCCAGGTTGCCTCAATCCTGTGCTCTTATCAGTGTATACCATTGCCTGGATGATTAAGATTCTTTTTGTTTGTTTGTTTTCTTTTTAAATATTGGGTCTCCCTATCTCCCCCAGACTGGAAGCAGAGACTACTTAAAGGCCTAAGCTCTTTCTAATTGGCACAGGAGCTTTGACCTGCTATATACCCAACCTTGACTAGTTTGTCCCTCTTTAGTTTTGATAGCTCCTGCTCCTGGGGGGCTTGCCATATTAATTACAATTGACATAACCTACTGCAGATCAGAACTCCTGAGTTCAAGAGTTGATTTCCCTGGTGGCTGGAATTACAGGTGAGTGCTACCACAATCTCTGAGATCCTACCTTGCTCTGGGATTCTTGGATTTTAAGTTTACTGGAACCCAGTGCCCTCCAAATAGATTTCCTCTTAACCAAATGGGTATATCAATCAAGACTGACATACTGCAAGCAAAAACCAAACAATCCCTATTTGCTAAAGTGCTCTAAGTGGCAAGAGAAAGCTGCAGACATGGAGAGGAATTAAATGCTACCTTACAATGAAAAGAAAATTGGAGAGTCTGAGTACAGACTACACGAATGTAGAATAGACACTGATGATTTCACTCTGAGATTGACTAGCGATGGGATGACAGATTTGGCATGCCTGAGCACAAGACAGCAATTTGGTTGTGGTGGAAGAGGGGTGGTGGTGGGGAGAGCGGAAGCACTCTCCTATGATTGCTGAATTTAGGGGGCAGCAAATTCAGTCTAGATCTCAGACTTCTCTCATCAGCAGAGGGGTACAGTGGAGAGAGCATTGAACCCAGGAGATTTGGGTTGTGTTCCTGAATTGGCCACTAACTTGATGTGGGGCCTTAGGCAATTGACTTCCCCTCCCTGGGCCTCATTTTCCTCATCTGTCAAAATCAGGAGGTTGGACTAGTTTATTTCTGTGGTCCTAAAATTGTCTAACACTCTATATTATGAAGTCCTTTCCAGGTTGAGAAGAATTTAATATTCTGTACTCTGCGGTCCTTTCCATTTCTTATCTTCTATGTTCTAAAGCTCCTTTCATCTCTCTACTTCTCTATTTTAGGGTCCCTTTCAACTCCAACATTGTATGTTAGTATTATCATTATTATAAATACAATGATATCTAGCATTGACATAGCACTTTAAGATCTGCAAAATGCATTATCTTTGAACTTTCCACAATTCTGTGAGATGGGTATTATTAGTAGTCAATATTGAGGCTGAAAGTTTAAATGACTTGCCCAGATTCATAGAACTAGTACATCTCCAAGGCAGAATCTAAACCAAGGTCCTTCTGACTCCAAGTCTTTCCATTAAACCACATTATATTATGTGTTCTAATACTTTTTCTGGCATTCTTTGAATCTTCACATTAGGTCATTCATAGGAACTTCAGAGACAGACATAGGAAGAATCTATTTTCTTACTAGAGATAACTCTTGACCAGTGCTGCTGGATGCTTAGGAAGTCCTTTTTCCCCATAGAGATCATAAAAAGGGAAAAGGACCCACATGTACAAAAATACTTACAGCAGCTCTTTTTGTGGTGACAAAGAATTGGAAATTGAAGGAATGCCCATCAATTGGGGAATGGTTGAAAAGTTGTGGTTTATAAATGTAATGAAATACTATTGTGCTATAAGAAATGATGAGCAGGAATATTTCAGAAAAACCTGGAAAGACTTACATGAACTGATACTGAGTGAAGTGGGCAGAACCAGGAGAACATTGTACATAGTAACAACAACATTGTGCAATGACCAACTTTGATTAGCTCTTCTCAGCAATACAATGATCTAAGATGACTCTAAAAGACTCATGATGGAAAATGTTATCCACAGACAGAGAAAGAACTAGGGAGTCAATGCATATTAAAGTGTACTATTTTCTCTTTTTTTGCTTGCTTTTTCTTTTCTGTGGTTTTTCCTTTTCGCTCTGATTCTTTTTTCACAACATGACTAAAGTGGAAATATGTTTAATATTGTTGTACATGGATAACCTATATCAGATTGCATGCCATCTTGGGGGAGAGGAGAGGGGAGGGAGGGAGGGGGAGGGAAGAGAGGGAGAAAAATATTTGAAACTCAAAATCTTATAAAAGTAAATGTTAAAAACTATTTTTACATGTAATTGGAAAAAATACCATTAAGTGGAAAAAGAAAGTTAAAAAAAAGTCTTCTTTCCCAAAAATCTGAGCACCATTGCTGACCACAAAGCCTCGGGCAGGGGTTTGGTGAGTAGAACTGGAGGAGTGAGTCTCATTTCCTGCCAGCTACTCAAGGCCATCAAAGTTTGTCAAGTCAAAGGCAAGTCACACCAAAAACTGAGAAAAGACCTTGACCCCATGACCCCAGCATCACATTGCTGGCAGGCACCTTAATAAATAGGTCAGAAGCAGTTTAATATAATGGAAAGAATGCTGGTCTGGAAGTCAGCAGTCCTGAGTTTGAATCCTCTCTCTGATACTTCACCTCTCATGGGTCAAATGGTGACTATAATACTAGTAGAACCTACTTTACAAGACTGTTATGAAGAAATTGTCAACTCTGACATACAATATAAACCTTGAAGCCCAATAGAAGTGAGCTATTTTTTTCTGAGTTGAAAGAGGCTTTAGAGATTATCTAGTCCAAATTTCTTAATGGACAGATGTGAAGACTGAGGCTGAGAGCAGGGAAAGCTCTTGACCAAGACCATAGAGTGAGTTAGATTTAGAACTGAGATTTGAATTCATGTCCCAGTTCCTAGTTCCTAGTTCCTCCCATTATGATAGGCTGATGCCCTCTAATAAGGCCAGTAATAGATAGACACATACTCACATAAAAATTTAATCCATCATTGAGCATTTATTGAGCATCTACCATGTTCACATCCCTTTACAATGTATGGTCTATTTAGCTCTATTACTTATAAAGGGATTTTTGGTTCCTATGGGATAGAATGTAATTCAATTCTCAGATGAATTCTCGTGATGTAAGAGGACAGTTTCAAGATCTAGGCATCCTTCCAGAACTTGGTATCCTCTTTATTCCTTGACAGTCATTCCATTTTCCAATCAATCCTAATCAAAGGAGTCAAAATAATCTTCCAAAGATACAAATCTGACAATGCCCCATCCCTGCTCAAAAACTTTCTGTAGCTCCATATTGCCTCTAGGATAAAATATAAGCTATATCAATATGACATTTAAGACCTTCCATGATTTGGCTCCAACCTACCTGTCCCATGCTATTTCATAGTAGCACATAGCTTCACACATCTATGTTCCAGTCAAACTAACTTACCAGCTTCTCTTGGGACCTATTATGCCTTCTTCCACATTTGTGCAAGAAGGACTTATATTCTTTCATTGCTTCTTCCTCTCAGAATCCTTATCTTCCTTTAAGATTTGCCAAAGGTGACATGACTCTTTCATGAAGCCTTCCCTGATTCTAAATGTCCTTTTTCACTTGTTTGGGTATACGATTTTTAAGGGCATGGTTGTTTTGGTTTTGCCTTTATAAGTCTAGTGGCTAGCACAGTGCCTGATACATAGTAGGTGCTTAATAAATGCTTAGTTGCAAAATATAAGTCCTTGAAGGCAGAGCCTGAAAGACAGTGTCATGTAGTAGATTGAGTCTTGGAATCAATCAGTGAGCATCTGATAAACATTTTTTTAAGTGCCTACTATGTATCAGGTATTGTGCCAAGCACTGGGGATACATATTAGAAAAAGAAAGACAGCTCCTGCTCTCAAGGAGTTTACAATCTACTGGGAAAAGACAATACATAAAAGAAAGCTGAATAGACTTGGGGGAGGGAGAAGGAGAAGGTAATTGAGGTAGGAAGAATGATGGAGAAATACGAAGGATTATCCCCTGATGTAAACAGACCTGTAAGTCCTCCTTCTATGGAGGTTTTGGGAGGACCTCGTAGCTCTGGCCTTCAGTTGGAGGGGCAGAGGGTACTAATGAGGTATCAGTGCCAAAGCTGATGATGTAATCTTGCAGGATTATGAGTTTCTTTCTGATGATAGGGTGGTTGGTGATGATGAAGAGGTATAGCTGGTTGGGAAGCAAAGAAGAGTTGGGTTAAGGTCCTGCTACTACATTTGTTACCATGGACAAATCACAGTGCCCAAGCTAACTCTCTAAGGCAGTGAGTCACAGAGGAGTCGCTATCTTCATTGGTAGAGGGTGTTCCCATGCTGGGAGCATCTACGCACCAATTAAAGGACACATATGGACAGACACATTACAATACCCATGGTATAACCTGTACCCTCAGGAGCACGAGACAGAATCTCTGGGGACATGATTTCCTCCCTCTCTACTGAATATGCCCTAGGTACAAGGATTTCTAATTAGAACTCTATCTGTCTTGATCTCTGTCCTTGCTGCCAAAGGACACAAGCTCCATAAATCAGACACCTCTCTGTTTTCTACTCAGAATTTGGAAAAGGTTTTATGCATCTCCATAACCTTCCAGTATTCCCAAGGAGGCAAGGCAGAGTTAGGATCTTCTAAGGCACCTGAAGTAATAGAAATAGTGATGAATCCGTAGGGAGGAAACCTGGGTTTGAGTATTGATACTTGCAGGTTATCTCCAGCACCTTAGTTCTGTTTTAGGCAGTCTGTACTATGACTTTTTTGGGATACTCCCTACCAACTGTATCATCATAGGCAAATCATTTAATCTGTTTGAGCCTCAGTTTCTTCATCTGTAAAGTAGGAATTAATAATATTTGTACTGCATAACTCACAGGGCTTTGTGGAGAAAGTATTTTTGGTAAACTTTAAAAGATCATGTAAAATGTATTATTATTGTAGCCTTTTCCAGAACTAGGTGATTAAACAATATAATATTCTTCCATGTATAGAGACTTTCTAAGACCAAGAAGGAGATTTAAAAAGAATGAGATACATATAAAAATTCTTGTGTTCAGTCTTATCTTCCTACAAGACTATAAACTTTTTTATTACTTTTAGGCACACATGTGCATTGTCATCTAGGTACACACAGAGGTGTGTGTGTATACACACATATGTATATATGTATACATATATGTCTTAGTTTCTGTCTCTCTCTGTGACTGTATCTCTGAATCCCCACTGCTCAATGCTCTTTAATGACCACCCATTGCCAACTGTGTCGAAGTTACTTAACCTGACATTCAAAGCCCCACACATTTTAGGTCTGAATTACCTTTCCAGCCTTATCTCTCCTCACACACTCTACCTTTCAGCCAAACTAGACTACTTATGTCCCAGACATGTCTCATTCTCTTCTGCTTCTCTGCCTTTTTCAGCAGATAAAGTGCAGAGCCTAGAACCAGGAAGTTCAAATCCAGCATTGACACTTACTAGCTGGGTGACTCTGGGGTAAGTCACTTAATCTCTAGATGCCTTAGTTTCTTCAACTGTAACATAGGGATAATAGTTACCTCTCAGGGCTGTTGTGAGGATAAAATAAGATACTATTTGTAAAACACTTAGTACAGTGCCTGCATATAGTAGGTGCTATGTATATGCTAGCTATTTTTCTTCTTCTTCTTCTTATTTTGCATATATTTCCTCCACCAGGAATGCCTCCCCTCCCCCGTGTCTGTTGTTTGAAAGGCCATTCATCCTATGCCCAGCTGAAAAGCCACCTCTTCCATGAAGATTTCCCTAATCCCTCCAGCTAGAAGTAACTTTTCCTCATTTCATCTTACAGCCTTTCTCTTAAGCACTTATCATACTCTATTTTGTATTGTATTTATAGGGGTATATGTCTTGTCACCCCTACTAGACTGCAAGGTCCTTGAGGACAGGACTAGAATCTAGTACAATGATTTTTTACAAGGTAGGTGCTTAGTAAACTTAGTAAAGTTGAATGAATGAATGTTGAGGGAAGAGATTGTGTCTGACTTATTTTGTGCCCTTCCCCCCCAGTAGTACCTAGCACAGTGCTGGGCACGCAATAGGATAGAAACTATATAATTGTTGATGATATTCTTTGGGTATAATGGAACAAATTGGCTTCAAACACGATCCAAGTCATACCTCTCTCTCTATGTCTCTGTCTCTGTCTCTGTCCCTCTCTCTTGGAGAAAAAACGGCAAGCTATGAAAGGCACAGTGGAGTAGGTGCCTTCCTGGGGCTTAATGGTCTATTACTAGGCAAACCAACTGGGGATTGAGAAGAAAGCATCCTAGTAAAATTCTAGTCACCCCATCCTAGTTACAAGGAGGGATGACATACTCCTCTTTATTATACATTAAGCTCAGTCTCTTTTTTGAGTCATGTTTGGCTCTGGTCATAGATAGTACCAACTGAACTCCCTTGATTTATTTACTTTGGGATGCCTCCTTAGCTGTCATTGAAAGACAGTATTGTAGCAGAAAGAGTACTGAATTTTTAATCAGAGGACCTAGAATTGATTCTTGGCCTTGCTACTAACTAGCTGTGTGACCTTAGGCAAGCTAGCCAATCATTCTGGACCCCAGGCTCCTCATCAGTAAAGTTTGGACTATAAAAGCAATTCTCAAAGTGTAGTTTGGGGACCCCTCAAGATTCTCAAATTCCTTTCAAGGGTCTTTGAGGTCAAAACTATTTTTATAAAAATACTAGGACAATTTAATTTCTAATACAATAAATATTGATAGATATAAATCGCATCAACACAAGCTCTTTGGGGTCCTCATTTAAGAGTGTAAAGGGCTCCTGAGATCAAAAAGTTTAAAAGCTGTGGACTGGCAGAGGTCTAAGGCCCTTTCCAGCTCTGATTCAATGATCCTGTGACCCTCAAGGCTCTCAGTTTTAGGAAGCTCCTTGGCAGAGACGTTGAGCACCCATGATGAGGGCTCCGTAGCTCCAGGATGCAGCTCCCTTTATTTTCTTTAAAACTATACAACAAGAGGAAGACCAGTTGTTTCCTTCTTGGCAGCCGGTGCTCTGGGCTCCCTGTCAATCTTTCAGGGAAATGGATGACTTGGCTATTCCATTAATCAGAAGATTTGGGGAGATTAGTTCCTGCTTGACGGCTGTGATTCAACTTGGCCGTTTCAGTCCTTGGCCTCTTTCCAGGGAGAGAAACCAAACACCCGGACCAGGTTAGGGACAGAGCCAGAGTGGAAACTTATCCCCGGCAGGCCTTTGTGGTTGGGCATTCTAGTTTGGGGCTTTGTGACTTTGGAACTGACACAAGAGGCTTCTTCTATTACTGCTTTCTGTGCTGTTTTCTTAATTTCTGCATTTGGATAGATGGGTCAGCCCCTTGATCAAGCCAAAGGCTGTCTCTTTGAGGCCAGACCACAGAGTACAAATCCAAGCACGTAAGTCAGTAACCCTAGTAGACGTGGTAGAAAGTGATGTGGGATGGGAGTTAGAGAATCCGGGTCCAAACATGATTCTGCTGTCCATATACTGTGTGAACTTAGACAAGTCCCTCATCGTCTCTGGGTATCAGTTTCCCTCTTTGTAAAATTAAGGTCATATTATAAATAATAAATTCTTACAGTACTTTAAGGTTTGTAAAACACTTTATGTGCATGACCTTATTTGACCTCAACAACCTGCAGGTCATGGGGTTGTAGGTTTAGACCTAGAAGAACTTCAGAGACCATTAAGTCCTACCCACTGTTTTTATTTTTAAAAAATTTTTCAATTTATTTATTTTTTTATTAAACAATTTATTTATTAATTTTTAGTTTTCAATGTTCACTTTCATAAGATTTTGAGTTTCAAATTTTCTCTCCCTTCCTCTCCTCCCCACTCCACTCTTTTGACAGATGAGAAAAATGGGGCATAAAGAGGTTGTGACATGCCTGGAGTCATACGGCCAGTAAGTATCTGAGATGAGATTCGAACCCAGATCCCTGTGATTCCAAGTCCAGTGTTCCATCCACTATATCATCATGCCCTATCAGATAGGTGCTATTATCCCCATTTTGTAGATGAGAAAACCAAGACACAAAGAAGTTAAATGATTTGCTCAAAGTAAGTCATTTATTCTCCCAGGACCTCAGTTTCCCCAATTATGAAATGAGGAGGTTGGACTAGAGAGCCCTTGAGGTCCCTTCCAATGCCAGATTTAAAATCCCAACTGTCTGAGACAGGATTCAAACTCAGGTTTATCTTGGCTTCAGGTCCAGTATTTTATGTGTTGTACCACTAGATGGTACTTCAGGTCCCTTCTAGCTCTGAATTCTAAGAACCCTAGGAATCCTATGCTCCTTTTCCTGGGGAAAGGATCAGCAGGTTTCAACCCCTTTACCTTCTTTCCCAATCTGCCCCCTTTCCTACCACTTCTTTCAGTCGGGGACCTCAATCCCGATCCTGAGATATTTGCTCCAGGAAATTACAGGACCTCTGAAGTACGCTGGAGAGAGGAGCTATAAATATGCATGGTGTGTGTGTGTGTGTGTGTGTGTGTGTGTGTGTGTGCTCACCAATGTTCCTGCTCTCTTTTCCAATCTCTGTGTTTATTGATGTAAATACGGAAAGTCTACGTTTCCTCTACTTGTTCAACAAGTTAATTCAATTTAAATTCTGTCTCCCAAACATATGGTTCTCAACTGTTTATAACTCTCTCTATCAGCAGCAGAAGGTACATAGTTTTCCAGGCAGTGTGGCTTTGAATCCTCCCTTAGGGGTACATTTATCACTCGTTGCTAGACACCTGGTCACAAATATGGAATCTGATGCAGTCTGGAGTTTACTGGTATAGGATCACAGGGACACGGTGACAGGAAACCTGACCCATTTTAATTTAATTTTCTAATTCTGTCCTAATTCTGCTGCATGACCTTGAGAATGCTTTCATCTCAAAGAGCCTCTTCAGTCCTAAATCTGATGACAAACCATTTACCTAGTAATTTTATAACCTGTAAGATAAAGGGCTTGGGAACCTTCTAGCTTCAATATTCTAGATTCTTTGATTTAAACATCCTCCCAGTTGTAATTTTCTAAGGTCCTATCTAGCACTAACATCCCATGATAGTCTAGGGCACAATCTGTCCTGCCTCACAATTGATTCCAAAGTTCTTCAGAGAGACCTTGAGAGTGTTCTTGTATTCTTCTTCTGACCTCCATGTGAGCATCTGCCTTATGTGAGTTCTCTATAAAATAGTCTTCTAGGCAAACATACATTTGGCATTTGAACAACACGTCCAGCCTGTTGGAGTTGTGCTCTCTGTAGCAGAGTTTGAGGGCTTGGCAGTTCAGCTCGAGAAATAATCTTAGTGTCCTGTACCTTATCTTACCAGGTGATCTTCAGAATCTTCCTAAGATAATTCGAATTGAAGCGATCCAGTTTCCTGACACATCGTTGGTATACTGTCCAGGTTTTACAGGCATACAACAATGAGGTCAGCACAATGGCTCTGTAGATCTTCAGTTTGGTAGGCAGTCTAATACCTCTTATCTCCCACGTGTTCTTTCAGAGCCTCCCAAACACTGAGCTAGCTCTGACATCATCTACGTGCACATCCCTGGAAAGTCTACTGCCAAGGGAAGTTAACATTCAACAACATTCAAACATTTGAAATCCACAGCATTCAAAATTTCTCCATGTGCTATAACTGATGCTTATTAAGCACCTACAAATATATTATCTCATTTGATTCTTATAACAGCTCTGGGAGGTAGGTGCTGTTATTACCCCCTTTTTCCAGTTGAGGAAACTGGGGCAGAGGTTAAGCTACTTTCCCAGGATCATACAGATAGTTGGTGTCCGAGGCCAGAGTTGAACTCATATCTTCCTGATTCCAGGACCAGTGCTTTATTCATTATTCCACCAAGCTTCCTAGATCAGATAAACTGTGTCTGTGCAACAGTCAATAATATAGAGATTTTCCAGTTAATTTGGATATTGTGGACAGAGGAGCTGGATAACTCAGGTCAAAAAATTGTGAATTATTTGGATTGCTTTCAGACTTGCTTAAATGAAGTAGATAAATGGCTTCTTTTATCATATCGATGCTCTTGTGGGGTGTCTGGGGTATTTAGGGAGCTTTTCAGGGCTGCTCATCTACCCAACTCTCACCTGTGGCTCCAAGAAACTGTAGCATATGCAGTGGCCATGCCCTGGTAAAACCATCTCCGCAGAGAGGCTAAACCAGGTTGAGGGTAACTGACAGGCTTCAAACCTATTGGTGAGTTAGGGGGATGTCTACCCCAAGAATGTTAAGATTCCCCCCAGCAGAATGGGTGGATGAGAACAACAGTCATGAACGTGGCTGAAGCAGGCACCGTGGAGTGCATAGAGCTTGGTCAGACACTGAAGATGCTAAGGTCATCCCCTGCATCCTGGGCTATTGTCAGTCATCTTGACGTTTGTCTTTCCACTGGACTTTGATGACTCTGGATGAGGGCAAGAGGCTGATGACTTTGTGCAACTTTGTCTCACTTAAATTCAATTCTTGTGCAAGTCAAGACATCGCCCTGTGATGTCATTGGTCCTCTTTGTACATGAAAGATGAATAACAATAATAACAACAACAACAACAAGATATTCTTATCCATCATGAAACTGGAAGACTGGTGATTCCTGATTCATTATATCTTTACTATTGTTAGTAGAGCTATGACTAGGAAATGTTATGCCTGAGACATATTTACTTAGAGTGAGAGGGTTTTATTGGTGACATAGAGCAGTGATGTCAAACTCAAATAGGGCCTGGTTAGTGTATGCAGACTTAGAAAACCACAAATTAAAATTATCTACATTATATAGTATTTTTATTTTGTTAAACATTTCTCAACTACATTTTAATCTAGTTTCTGCACTGAGTTTTGATGACTTCTTGCTGACTCAGGCCATGAGTTTGACCCCTGTGGCCTAGAGGACAATCTCTCAAGACCTAGGATAAAGTTATGCTGGGAGAAGGAAATCTCATTCCCCAGAGAATCTGACCCATTCCCTGGCACAACTTGAGGAAGAAGTAGGCCCTGGGAAAGGGGTTCTAGCTCCCTGAATGCTGCATAACAGTTCTAGTTGGTGGAAGACCTTAAGGAGAAGAGTAATGATGATCCTTTCCACAGGGAGGAAGTGTGCCTCCCATCATGTAATACTCTAGAGCAAAGCCCTGGTCTTCACAGACTAGTTATAGCACTTCTTACTTATAGGGAGCTGGGGAGGTGGGACTAATGGGTTGATTTTCTCAGAGGCAATTATGTTGAGTATTCTTGGGAAAGAAATTCTATTCCATTCCTATAACAAAGCTGAGCTCACTGTGCCTATAGCAGAGAAATGAACCACCTTCCCCACCCCTTCCCTTCCTTCTACCCACCTTTCACCAGTTGGCAAAATAGATAGAAGAGTGGGAAGCTGCTTTCTGTATCACCCACTGTCTTGGTGCGTACACATTGGCTATGTGATCCTGGCCAAGTCACAACTTCTCAGTGCCCCATGCAACTCTCTAAGATTATACACGACAGAGCAGGTGCCAGGTGGTAAAGGGAGTTTCTTTATTAGAAGTTCACTATACCAATAAAATCACAGGTCTGGTGGGAAGTAAAAAAGAAAGAAGAAAGAAAGAAAGAAAGAAAGAAAGAAAGAAAGAAAGAAAGAAAGAAA
>NW_020954548.1:30338716-30344763 GCF_900497805.2 Vombatus ursinus | reverse complement strand
AGAAATGAAAGAAAGAAGGAAAAGAGAAAAAAGAAAGAAAGAAAAGAAAGAAAGAAAGAAGGAAAGAAAGAAGTAAGGGAGGAAGGGAAGAAAGAAGGAAAGAAAAGAAAGAAAAAAGAAAGAAAAAGAAAGGAAGAAAAAGAAAGAAAGAAGCAAATAAAAGAATAAAGAAAAAGAAAGAAAGAAGAAAAAAGGGAAAGAAAAAAGAAAGGAGGGGAAGAAAGGAAGGAAGAAAGAAAGAAAATGTGGCATAGTGAAAAGATTAATGAATCTGAAATCCGAGGACCTGAGTTCCAATCCTGGCTCTGCTACTTACCACCTGCATGAGCTTGGGCAAGTTGCTTCCCCTCTGGGCTTCAGTTTCTTTCTTTGTAAAAATGAGGGCGCTCAGATTACATGATCTCTAAGTTCCCTTTCAGCTTTTGATTCCGTGATACCTCATTTGCTCCTTAAAAATCACCTTGTATTAATTTTGCATATACACACATAAATATATGTATGTACACACATATAAATGTGCCATATGCTCCAATAGAATGTAAGCCCCTTGAGGGCAAGAGCTGTTTCACTTTTTGTCTTTGTCTAACTTAGTGCAGGGTGTAAAACATAGTAGACCTTTAATAAATCCTTGTTGATTGGTTGTTGGCACTCTGCACAGAAGGTCATGGGACCAGATTTAGGTCTGGGAGAGAACTTAGAGGTCATCTAATTTAACCCATTTATTTTCCAGATCTTCTGTGTCTATTCTTTTCCCACACCTCTTAACAAAGAGATATTTCTCAGGTTTTAGAAATCCTTCAAGCTATGAAAAGGCAGTATTTGCTTCGTGGTGTTATTTATTTATGAGAACTGCATTTATCCAGCCGCTGCTGTGTGTTTTCCTTCCTCCTAGGGACGAGCAGTGCCTCTTCTTGGGGGCAGGATGGTATGTTTGAGGCCAAACTGATTACAGTCCTCAAAGTTCAAGGTCAGGAATAGCGTAAGTGCCTACGGGCATGGGACTATATATGAAACTGAACAGGAGGAACCCTAGAATACTCAACTATCAGAACAGGAAAGGACCAAAGAGACCACGTTGTCCTCCTTTACGGGGGAGGAAACTGAAGCCCAGAGACAGCACATGATCTGTCCAAGGACGGTACTTGAGAGGCAGCAGGAAGAATTCCGGATTTAGGAAGAGTGCATTTGTGTTTGAATCCCAGCTCGGCTGCTTATTACCTGTGCAACTTTCAACAGGTAATAACTTCTCTTGGCCTCAGTTTCCTAACTTTTAAAATGAGAGGTTTGGATGAGATAACCTTTGAGGTCCCTTCCAACTTGAGATCTATGAATGTCTTATCCTAATTCAGCTGGCGGGACAGGTCTAGAATCTCAGGGATGCAATCTATCTCTCCTCTCTAGTGGAAAGTAATCTTGTTTCTGCTACTGAGCAAGAAATTCAGTAGGGGTAATGGGCAGGATTAATTAAAGTCAACAGTGACTTTTAGCAGGAACCCGAAGGAGAGCAGCCTGGACCAACCTGCTAGTGTTTGCTTGTGCAGGAGACCAGGTTGTTAATTAACTCCTGTCTCTCTGGGCAAATGGAAGGTATTTGCATCCAGGGAAAAATAACTTACACTGTCTTTTAAAGATGATAGGCCCCAAGTTTGTATTTAAGGACCCAGGAAAGAGACTGAGCCCCTGTCAAATACCACCTGCTAGAGTGTTTCATTGCATATTCTCTATAATTCCTCTATGCACATCTTGTATCCCTAGTAAAATTATAAACTTTGTGCCTGTGAGGGTCATATTTTCATTGCTAAGGCTCATAGGAGCATAGATTTAGAGCTCAAAGGGGTAATAGACATCATTTAGTCCAAATCCCTCATTTTAGAGATTTGGAATGTAAGGTCTAGAGAAGTGGCAAGTGGCAGAATGGAGATTTGAACCCAGATCTTCTGTTTGCAAATTCAGTGTGCCTTCCACTGTCTTGGCTATGGTGTAGTGGAAAAAGCCTTAGGTTCATAGTGGTTCTGGATTGAGGTCCTGCTCTGCCACTCCTATAACTTTAGGGCAAGTTACTTTTCCTTTCCTCCGTAATAATGAGGAAGTTAGAGCAAATAATCTGTCTACTCTTATCTTCTTTGTGTGCCTAGAACGGAGTGGTACCTAGTAGGTACTTAGGTTTTATTGAATGGTTGACCAGAGAGCAGCAGGAGGTAACTTCTCCTCTTTCAATTAATCTGGGACTCTCAAAGCTTCTTTCAAATCCCAGGTTTGGGCCTTGGCATGGCTAATTACCAGCTGTGTGATTTTGCGTAAGTCACTTCATCATCTCTGTGAAATAGAGGATTGCACTAATGACCTTTAAAGTCCCTTTCTTTGCTAACACCCTCTGTCCCACTCTGAACAGTCCTTCTTATTTTAAAATTATTTTTTCTCTATTCCATAGTAAAAAAAAAATTTAAAACACTAAATTTGTATCTCTTGTGTTAGGAGACTCTCAGATTCTCAGGAAATTTTTCCAGCAACTAGACCAGAGAACCAGGGTAAGATTGAAACTTTTCTTAGGGCTTAAAGTGGAGCTAGTGGTAGTGGAGAGAAAAGGAATAACTTATTTGAGCAAGAGCCTTTTGGGTTGAGATGCAGGCATTTTCCTTAACTTTCCAGGGGCAGTTCTTTAAAGGAATTCCTGAATGAGTTCTAGTCTTAGAAGAAGAGATGTTAAACTATGATGCTGTTATAAGCATTCGCTCTTGGGGCTAATGCAGTTGCCTTATCTTAGAACCTCAGAGACCAGTGTAAGGACAGAGTTCTACCCATACCTCAATTAATGTAATCACAGAAGGCCCTAGCACTTAGACTAAATGAATACATTAATCAATTAAAAATATAAACTAGGTATAAGTCATTAATCAACTTGTGACTATAGTGGGTTGAATTTTGGAAAAAAAAGCCACATGATTCTATGCAAAAAACTACATAGGGGGGAAGAGAGAAAGAGAGAGAGAGAGAGAGAGAGAGAGAGAGAGAGAGAGAACTACTTGACTGATGTCTGTTATTATACACAGGCCCAGAATTGTGTCTGATTCTTTCAATCACAATATATGTTTCCAAGCACCATGTCCTCTCAATTCAGTAAGCTCGTATTCATGCCCAGTTTTCACTACTGATTGAGTCAATCTAGGTGTCTAAGACTTCTGTGATTATATTAATTGGAATGGTGGTGGAGCCTCACACTTATACCAGTAACAGAAATGTAGGCCCGATAAGAAAGTATTTTATCCCATGACTCCCATTCCACAGAATCTTGTCCCTTTTCCCAGAACATGGGGTCTCCCATGGTGTCCAGACCCTTTAATTCCCTAGTGCATGCATGCATCATAAATATGCCTGGCACTAAGTTGGTCTCAGAGAATGGAGTCAATTGATGCCCTCTTATGGGTTACCAGGTATACAAAGAGTCCTGGATATGTAGATAGGACACCTGGTGTTTTGGATCTACCACTTGCTGCTTGTGTGCTCTTAGGTATATCCCTTTGCTTCTCTGAGACCCAGTTGTCTCCTTTACAAATTGGGGAGAATACTACCTGTACTCCCTACTTCACGAGGGTAGGTATCTTGGAACTACCTGGGTGAGGGATGCTTTTTGCCTAGATACCCCCTGCTTTCCAGCTAGCTCTCACCTTGGAACCATGCCTTCTCCCCACCTGCCTCTACTGGCCAGGATCAAATGAGATAATGTATGCAGAGAGTCTTAGGCATCTTAAAGCACTCTACACTTTCCCCCCACCCCCACCCCCACCCAACACCTAGAGGACCTACTGCCAAAAAAGGTGCAATTCTGCTTTAAGAAACTTCTTTTTCAGGCTACAGCACACACTGCTCAGCATCAAAGAAATGTCAGAAGCAGCTCTGGATTGAGTCATTGCTGCCCACTGTAATGCATCCCCCGTCAGTCACTCAGCCCTCAGAGCACGGACCTTGCAGAACTGCTGACAGGGTCCAGGGAAGATTTATTTTGTCCCAGTTAATTGCCCTTTTTGCTTTGTAAACATAAAGGTTGCAGTTCACTGGCTGACAGCCTGAGTAGCCCTTTTTCTTCTCTTAAGAAAAATGACATTTAGGTTGTTAGAAGGTGTTTCTTTAGTTTGCAGTCTCTTCCCCTCCCCATTCCTACCTCCTAAAGCTCTGCCTCTTCACATCATAACTTTAATTTAATGGAAATTCCCATTCCCATGCACTTAACTGGAAACAACTGAGGCACTAATGGTATCCTGTTCCCCAACCTGTAGTAACTCAGTTGGATTTCACCCCCTCTTCTCCCCTTGACACGATCTGAGGAGAAGCTCTGGCCCTCCCATTCTCATGGGATTGTCCCATCATCTCTGGGGATCCAAATGAAAGTTACAGTCTGCACTTTATGGAAGGAGGACTCCAAGCCCCTAGATTGAGATGCACAGCCCAACACTTTGGGCAGAGTTTACGAAGAGGACAAAACACCCAGGTTCAGAAAAGATGGAGTTAAAAATTTAATCAACAGAAGATGAAGGTGTGTCACTCAACATTATGGGTGGAAATTAATTTAACAAAGGATGAAGGGAACTCTTTTAAGGTTCTGGAAAAGTAGCCAATTTTTAGTTAAGGTATGAATTCTTAGTCAGGGGACCTGGGTTTGAATACTATTTCTGCTACTTAATAGTGATGTTATTTCCCCAGAGCAGTAACTAGAAAAATTGTGCTCAAAGGATATATGGGAAAATTTCCTTTCTCCTGTGGACACACACTCCACACTTGCAGATAATCACAAGATGACGGAGCCATTGGGAGGGGGCATGAAAGTGTAGAGTGGAAAGGAGGGCACCTTCTAGCCTCCTAGGGCAAAACCCTGTTCATCTTGTATTTCCCTGGACATCCATTCCCTCATCTATGAAATGACATGATCCCTAGGATCCCTTCCAGGTTTAAAATGATACTAAGATCCTAAGATAACTTATGATCTTGAGATTCATGATTCATTATGCACAGTAGAAAGAGTATAGGACTTAAACTCAGGAGGCCTGGCTCTAAGTACTGATACTGTTGTTTGCTAGTCTTGTGATGAAAGCAAGTCACTTGAAATCACTGGGTCTCAGTTTCTTCGTCTGAGGAAGGGAGATAATAATACTTATACTACCCTTTTCTCAGGGTTGTTGTGAGGAAAGCATTTTGTTTTTGTTTTTCTTTTCTTTTCTTTTTTTTGGCTAGGCAATGGGGTTAAGTGACTTGCCTAGGGTCACACAGCTAGTAAGTGTAATGTGTCTGAGGCCGGATTTGAACTCAGGTCCTTCTGAATCCAGGGCCGGTGCTCTATCCACTGCACCACCTAGCTACCCCTGAGGAAAGCATTTTGTAAACTATAAGGTACTACTTAGGTTCATAAAATCTGGAATTGAAAGTAATCCTGAGGTCAATCCTGCCATTTTGTGGAGGGGAAAACCTAGGTGAAGGGATTTGTCACTTCAGGTCTCCAAGGTAGCAGAGCCAAGATTTGAAGTCATGCCCTCAAACTTTGGTTTGAGTATTCTTGCCACTATGATTATTGACAAAAGATAGGGCAATGACTGGACCTATGACTTCATTGATTTGGGAAATTCCTGGGTCAAGAAAATCCCTCTACCAATCCAGGTTGGCCTCTTCTTTGTAACTTATAGTCTTAGAGAGTGAATTTAGAGCAGGGATCCTTAAAACTTTTCTACTCCTGACCCCTTTTTATGTTTTGGCAGCATTCTTTGGCATTGCATGGTATGATGGCATGTGCAGTGCAAAGTGTGCATGCTTTGTGTTCAGAAGCAAGGCTGCAGTGAAGTTGTGCGATGCAATGCAGGCAAGCACTGTCAGAATCACCTCGGAATTCATTACACATTTGATTTTGAATTAATCTTTGGTTATTGTGTGTTCAGAAACTTTTTACTGTTGCCAAATTTTGGGGTCTTGACCCACAGTTTAAGAAGTGCTGGACTAAAGCAACAAAAAGTTAAGTGATTTGCTCAGGCCCCCCCTTTCTTTCTTTTTTTTTCTCTTTCTTT
>NW_020954548.1:30327228-30338677 GCF_900497805.2 Vombatus ursinus | reverse complement strand
TCCTCCTCCTCCTTCTTCTCCTTCTTCTCTCCTTCTCTTCCCACTCTGCAATGCTGCCTCTGTGATTCTGAGAATTTCTGAAAATTTGAGTGAGCAAAGACTTGAACTCAGTCCTTCCTGGCACCAAGGCCAGTTCTCACTCTACTACATCATGCTGCTTCTCAGAAGACAGGTGAAACAGATAGAAAAAGGAAATTTGGAGAACATATTTATGAATGTGTCTCTGGTACTATGCAAGGAAAAAGGTACCCTGGCTGACCCACTACAAGTGTTGAGGTGTGCTTGGAAGGTTGTAGGATCTTAGAATTTGGATTCTAGGCTAGATAGGCAACCAGTGCAGCAAGGAAGTCCTAAGAAGCCAGGAGTTTTTGCCTTGGAACCTGGTGGGACTAACACTATATAGGAAATAAGGTAAGCTATGAATGTAATCCCCCTTCCCTTTCCCAAAAAGTAACGTGGTGGTGGTGGTGGGGTTTATGTCTCTGATTCATTGGGGGAAATATTCATATGTTTGTTCTGGCTATATCATTTTAAAAGCGAAACTAACTAGAAAGTGGTTAAATGGATGTGGGGGCTTGAGCCAATGGCAGAAATAAAAGAACCTCCAGCCTCCTAAAAATGCCAGGGGACTCTGGGGGAGGATTCTCCCTCCCAACATACCTAGCCTTCAGGCAGTGAAGGCCTGAGAATCACTATTATATTTGTTTAAAAATAAAAGAAATGGCACTTAAGATGAATTTGGGAAGAATAACAGGACCAGAATGAACATACAGTGGAGAATCTACATTGTAGGCAACACTGGAAATAATTGAAGAGTTGTTTCAAAATATACCTTGGTAAGGGTCAAGATGGGCGGAGAGGGATACCAAAAGATGTGAAAAAATGAGTGATATTGGTTTCCTAAAAGATGGTTGAGAGGACATTAAAAAAACCCTACTATCCCAAATATGTATTTTCTCATCTTTATAAATCTTTCTGAGAATTAGCTATTTGCATATTGAGGTTATTCTTAATGAAAATACAGGGCTAGAGCAGGCAGGTTTTCACAATCTTCTAGTCAGATTATGCCAGATTAACTGCATGTCCTTTTTTAACTGGGTTACTACAGTGATAAATCAGGGGGCTTATGTGAATATGACTTACCAAGATTTAGCAAAGCATTGGACAAAGCCATTTTTGTTGTTCCTGTGGAAAAGATGGAGAATGTGGGCTAGATGAGAGTATGACTAGGTTTTGAGGGAGAAGGAGGAGCTCCTTAAAAAGAAGAAGAAGGGTTATGATGCCAAAACAAAGACAGAAAAGATATGAAAAGGCGAGGGGAATTTATGTATGGAGTTTGAAGGTTGGAGAAAGGAAGATAGTGACTCAGAGGAGAAAGAGGGGGATCGGTGAAAACATTGTGCTAAGCAGTAGATATAAAGCTCTTCCCTAAGAGGAGGGAATGGGACACTGTCCTCTAAGGCAGAATAATGTGGATCCACAGGTGCCATCAGATGAGAGATTGCCCATTGTAGGTCTGAGGAAGCCTGGGAAGAAGAGAAGAGTAATAGCATCTGAAGGCTGCTAGTTGAAGGGTATTGAATCAACTATTTATTGACCTGACCTTAGCAATGAAGAAATCTGCTAACTTCCAAAGCTTGTAGCCAGTATGTGATGGAGAATCTCCCAAGGCTTATGAAATCCCATGACAACTACTGGATTCTGATAATTCATGTAGACATAAGTGATACTACTTCCACAAAAAATTTTGAAAGTATTGGTAAGGATTAGCTTGGGCAAGAAAACTGAAGACCTTAAGGGCACAGGTGGTAGGATCAAAGACAAAAGACAAGAGGGGGAGGAGAGAGAGAGACAGACAGAGAGAGAGATTAATAGGAAGTGAAAACCTACTTAAGAAGATAGTGTCTGAGAATGGGTTTTAGATTTCTGGACTGTGGCTTAAAATGTACTAATGGTAGGTACTTGGTCAGGAGGAAGCTCTTAAGAATGCATTTGTCTGAAGTCTTACAAATAGAATCAAAAAGGCTTTAAACTAAAAAGGAGCTAGGTAGGAAAAAACTTTGTATATATATATAGATATATATCTATATATCTATATATATATATATATGTCAAGCAAGATACCATAGAGAATATGTACGGTGTAGGAATAAGAATAGTAGAGATACCCAGAAATACACAAGAAAAAAAAAGGAAACAACATTAAAAGCTTTGTCTTTAGCTGATAATACAAAAAAGCACAAAGTTTGGGTAACAAGCAAGGCCAACAAAAGATCCTAATGTCAGAAGACAAATTTGACCTCAGATGCCACTGGCTCTTCATGGAATGCAACCCATGAATGGAATATTGCACTAAATGGGTATACTCTATTAAAAAAATAGGATAGAGAAAAGGGATAAGGGATTAAATAGCATTCTACACAGAAAAGTTATACTCATGAGTTAATTCATTAATGAGGGAGAGCAGCATGGTGGAGAGCATTTGAGTAGAAGCAGAAACAGAAGTCATATTGTTGGCAGATATACTACAGACCGCCTAGGCAGGAGGAGAGAATGGATGATGATTTTGGGAAACAGGGAACAAGTCTGGCATGGACATATGTGGTGATAGGGATTTCAACTATTTTTAGGAAATCTGTTTGTCCATCAAAACCAGAATAAATAATAGTGACTAGGCTTTCCTTAATGATGATTTTAGCATTAAAAGATAGATACAGCAATAAGAGACAATGCTGTCCTGGACCTGATTCTCACCACCAAGAGGAACTGGTTCTAGTCCCCAGCTCTGCCATCAACCAGGTATATGACTTTGGGATTCCCCTTCTCTGTTGACCATTCATAAAATTAGGGAATTAGACTACACGATTGCTAAAATTCTTTCTGGCACTAAAATCATACGTATTATATTGGAGGTGGGACCAGTGTTTTAATTGATATAGGAAATGCCTAATGATGAAACTCCTACCATGCACCTTTTCTGCATCTTATAGTCTTAGAGAGTTGCCTAGGGCAACAGAGAAGTTAAGTGACTTGTTACCCAGCCAGTGGAGTAGCTAGGTGGTACAGTGGTTAGAGTGCCAGGCCTGGAGTCAGGAAGACCTGAGTTCAAATCTGGTCTCAGACACTTATTAACCGTGTGATCCTGAGTAGGTCACTTAATTAACCCACTTTGATTCAGCTTCCTCATTTGTAAAATGAGCTGGAGAAGTAAATGGCAAATCACTCTCTTATCTTTGCCAAGAAAACCCCAAATGGGGTCATGAAGAATTGGACACAATTGAAATGACTGAACAGCAACAATAACATATAACCAATATGTGTCAGATAAAGAGCTCAAACCTGGGTCTTCCTGATTCTAAGGCAGGCTTTACTTTCATTTACTACACCATGTTGTTTTAATGTACAATCTTGTCATGTAATTTTTCTAAATATTTGTCAAATCCCAATATTTTCATTTAGTTATCTCTTCAATGAAGTTGTGAGATCACTGGGATACTATTTCAATCACCAGAGGGTGCTGCTGGCTACTGGCTTTATTCTGCTTAATAATAAGGATCAGGAACCTGGTTCTTGAGAGCTGGTGTTTCCATCTTTTAGCCCCCTTACTGTGTGGGCCACAGTGATCATTGCGTTTGCTTAGAAGTGTGGTCTGTTTGGAGTTGTGAAGTTAGTCTCTTGGTTTAGCACTGACACTAGGAAAATTCATTTCTTCTTTTCATTCCATTTCCACTCAATCACTTTCTTATAGCATAATGAAGTCAACCACACGTAGTGTTCTTTATTCATTACCCATGGGAGAAAATGGAATAGAATAAGATATATTGAAACAACTACCCTGTGGGATGTGTGCCCATGGTTCTTCCTGATCTCAGGCAGCCATTTAACCTGTTACAAGTATGCTGTACACCTCTGTGTTCCAGAAGGCAGGTGAGGTACTTGGACTCAGACCTTGCCATCTGCTACTCCTACTAGAAATTAGCAAACAACTCCAATGTTGTTCTACTCACAACCTGTTAGGAAGTGATGGTCAATGGACAGTCAATTGAGGGAATTTGTTCCCTGGCTGATTTTCTTCTCTCATCATTCTATCATTATCAGTGGTTTCTGATCATTCTTGCCAACTGCTTCTTGGCCCATAGGTCCCATATCTTTCCTCATGGCTTGTTCATAGCGAGTGGATTGGCAGAATGTAGTCAAGGGCAGACCAAGGTATAAAGAGACACTCCCCTCCGTGGACACACTTCTCTCTCATTTACCTGTACTCCCTCTCCTCAAAATTTTGTGCTCACTATATCCTAAATCATTTTCAGCTCATGGATGACAACCTCCCTCAATCTTTAGATCTTAACCTATGGCAAGTTTTTGGTCACATCCAACTTGGGAAGGCTTATGGATGAGGATGACCAGAGATGCAGGAATAATGGCTGATTCCTTTCTCCTCTTCTGCACGAGTAGGCCAGAGAAAGGAGAGGGCTGTGCTAATTACCATGAAAATTTAGAAAAGCAGCTCACAGTGACTACAAAGTTTCATCATTAGTGATGAATAGCAGATTAACAGATGTTGGTACATTGCCACTGCCCAGAGAGAGCTGGGCCAATGGGCAAGTCGTGACCAGAATGGCCAAGTCAGGAAAGTTTGGCCATCTATTGCCAAAGGCCTCAGCTCAAACGCCCACACTTTCCATTAGATTAGAAGGTGAAGGATCAGGTGACCACCACAGCAATCCCTCCTCAGTGCATGAACATCTCATTTATAAAAATATTGATTCCACTTCCTTGGACATAATTGATTAATTATATTTTGGGGAGAGAAAAATTGGTTTCTAGATCTCTGCTGGATTTGCATTTCCCAACACTGTCCTGTTTCCCCTCCTGCTGATAAGCTTATTTTTCAAGGCTTGTCTTTTCTCCTGTTTCCAGGGGGGCAAAGGGAAAGAGACGGTTGGAGGGGATGCATATTGTATTTACGTATAGGTGGTGAGGTGACATGCAGGGTGCAAGTCTAACACTTGGGTAGCCTCAATCTTAGTTTACTTGAAGGCCAAAAAGAAGTATTTTAAAATGACCTCCCCAGATGTTCCATAAATTAGAAATTCTGAAAGGAAATGATTATCCAAGGTCACATACTTAAAAATTGGATGGTCAGCACAGTTGTATATCTTTATTAAATTTCTTCTCTTTTCTACCTGGCTCCATTAGGGAGTGGTGTTGCTGTACTTTCCCAAGGTTTTCTAGGAGGGAATGTGGTATACAGAATATACACCTGGGTTCTGGACTTCTGGGTCAGGAGACATGGGTGTTAGTCCAGATTCTGCCACTTTCTAATTATTTGTCTTTGAACAAGTTAATTAATTTCTCTGATCCTTAGTTTTATTACCTGTAAAATATGGTAAAATTTTTTGCAGTGCCTACCTCATAAGGTTGTCCTTTGTCACCATTTAGGGTTCTAGAGATGCTAGCTAATGAGAATAATATTATAAGATTCTGAAAGTGGAAGGGACTTCTTGAAGGCAATTAAACCACCCCTCTGATTTTAGGTCAGAAATTTGTAGATGAAAAAGATACCTAATTGTATTAGAAAAGCACACCATGTTTCTAAGAACACGTTGTCCAGGACCATCAAAGGAATCTAAGAATATGATGGCATATGGAAGGAGCAACCAGGTGATTGGCTGAACTTATTTTCAAACCATTGTTCGCGGGGGTAGGGAATCTGTGGCCTTGAGGCCTCATGTCGCCCTTTAGGTCCTCGATAGTCAAAGGGCCACACTTGAGGACCTAGAGGGCCATATATGGCCTGGAGGCAGCAGGTTCCCCACCCCTGTTAGCCTCTGCTAAAGTTTGTCCTTTAGTTGCTTCTACTCCCTGGGACTCAGTTCCTTCTTTTGTAAGATTAGCGAGTTGGATAAAATATTTTCTATCTAGTTCTGGCATTAGATTTTTTTTTGTTCTAAGGAACCTTCTAACTCAAACATTTTACATTTTAAGTTCCATAGCTTTACAGCTTAAACATTCCGTGTCAGATGTCTTAACCTTTCTTCTAGTCTAATATTCTTTTTCCTCTGATTCTAGATGAACTACTCATTCAATATTGGTTCAACGAATGAATGAACAAGTGAGTCAATTCAGCTCTAGAGATACCACTGCATGGATAGCACTTCCTTTAGTGTTATAGGGTGGTTGATTTAAAAAAAAAATAGTGACACTAGAATAACTAGTTTAAAAAAACCCACTGATCTGTATGCCTTATTATTATTTTTTCATCAATATGAGGGACCTAGACAATCATCTGGCTAATATAATACCGAACTGGCCAGGAGGTAAAGCCCAAGTCTCTGTGATATCATGGACCAGAGTGACTTGTCATTCCAGTGGGCTCTTCTGTTAGGCTGTTATTCTTTGTCAAACCTACTGGCCTTTAGTGTATGCAGTTTTTATTTTTTAACTCCCCTCATGATGGGATTGTACAGCCATAAACTTGGAGACTGCATGTGAAATGTTATCAGTGTTTTGTATAGTACTTCTGGAAACCAATGTTTTAACCTTTATATCATGACCTTCCCCTTAATAAGCTAGAGTCATAGAATCAGGGGATTTAGAGTTGGAGTGAATCTTAGATATCATCTAACCAAGTCCTTTATTTTAAAATTAAAAAGCTTGAGGCCCAGAGGGGGGAAGTGATTTTTCCAAGGTTCAACAGATATTTAGTAAGTGACAGAACTGGGCTTTGAACCTGGGCCCTTTCTTTCCAAATCACTAGTTGATGGAACAAGAAGAAATGGGCAGAAATTTCAGAGAAGTAAAGCCAGATTTGTTGTTTTCTAAAAGTTCCTAACCGTTAGTGGAATGTACTTCAGTTTCTTTCTCCTGTAACAAGAGACTAGGTAATTTTGGAAATCTCTTTGACTCATGCCCCTACATTTGTCCCCCTACAATACTTCTTTACCCACCCAAGCCTCCTAGGAACTTTAGTATCTGGCTCATATGTCTCCCTTAAAGGGGCTTCTGTTCTTCCCTAAACATTCAGGCTAAAAAACTCATGGAACATATATAACAGAGTTTTAGTTTGAGCATGTCCAGATCACCTAAGATGGAGGCACTCACATAGGAGATACCAGGGACTAGCTTGTGGGAGAAGACACTCTGTGTTCCCCTGCTGTGGGTGGGAACAGCCTTTTCCTACTGTCTGCACAGCTGAAAAAGGTGGCATCTTTAAAACTACCAAATTGGCATAGTCTCTCTTTCCTTGGCATCCTCAGTGAAGGTCTTATTGACCATGAATTGACCTGGGGCAGGGGAAGGGCCACCTTTCCCTCTCTCCTTTTTAGGCTCTGTGGCCTTAAGAAATATGCTTGGGGTTTTGTTTTGGCCTATTTCATTTGTCTTTTTTGGTTCTAGGTTCAGACAGGGGAATTCCCATTAAACCTGGACTCAAGCTGTGGTGACCTTGGAGGCAGGATTCCAGGCCCGATGTTTCAGTCAGCCTAGCAAGGAAGCCCTGAGAAGCCAGAGTTCTGTGATTGAACGCAAGGGTTGCTTTGGATTGGAACTTGGTGGAACTGTGCTATATGGGAACTGACCTACGCTATGAACCTGATGCCCCACTTCTCTCCAGAGACCAAGGTGGGCATTGGGGGGGGGAGGGTTGTGATCATTGCTCCTTGGTGTTGAAGGAGGGTGTTTTTATATTTGTTCTTGGTATACCTTTGAAGTATATATTTCTTTGTAAAAATCAAATCTAAATGGAGTGCAGGGGACTCCTAAAACTGAGGAGAACACAATTAGTTGGTTGGGCTAGAGCCAATGAAAGAGAGACTAGATACCACCACCTCCTTACCCTCCAAACTCTCTTAGGGATGCTGGAGAACCCTGGGAGAGAGACGAAATATATATACATGGCCTGCAGGAAGTGGGGGCCAGAGTACTTATCGTTCCACATAATTTTTATTCGTTCAGTCATCTTTCAGCCATGTCTGACTCTTCGTGACCCCATTTGGGGTTTTCTTGGCAAAGATACTAGAGAAGTTTGCCATTTCCTTCTCCAGCTCATTTTACAGATAAAGAAACTGAGGCAAACTGGGTTAAATGACTTGCTCAGGGTCATACAGCTATAGTGTCTGAGAACAGTTTTGAATTCATGAAGATGAGTCTTCTTGATTCTAGGCCTGGCATTCTATCCACTTCCCCACTTAGCTGTGTCAATTTTTATTTACCTAGTAATAAAAATAGAAAGAATTCAGACTCAAGCCCATACAGTCATGACAACTCTCCCATTTCTTATAGGAATAAATGGAGTCCTTTCAACTCTGTGTGAATTGGGTTTGCTACAGAGTTGATCATTTCTACTTTGTTTCTTTCCCCAAATAGTGCCAACCATCTGCATGTCTTACAGTATCAGTGAAGGAGGAAAGTCAGAATTCACTCCTCCAAATATTGTGACTCTGGGTCTCATTGCTTTTGGTTTTCGGTTCCTTCTCTGGTCTTCAGTTCCACGGTTCTCAGTTGCTCCCAGCTTTCTCCCTGATGTAGTGCTCCGTTGCTTGTCTACCTGCAGCTTGCTGACGCTTTCTCTCCAGAGCTGTATGGCTATAGTCAACTTTAGCACAGGCCTCTATTCTGGATTGTGAATGTGTTGGTGTCTCTATCTAATGCAGGTTCTTATTAGCTCCTTCCCTCTGGGGCCAGGTGGATGTAGCAGCTTTCATCTCAGACTTTCTCTCTAGGTTCACACTTAGCTCAGCACCTCTGCCTTGCCAAATCTGCCACTGCCTCCAGGTCTATGTGATGTACTTGTCCTTTCTTTGTCTATGCCTCTTCTAGAGACAGCTTTTCTATTGCATATTTGCCCTAGGAGTCACCCACATGCAAGACAGAATGTAGCTTATTAGTACCTTCTTGGCATATGCTTGCCATGCAACATTCCATGTTCTTAGGATACTGAGATGCTTCCCAACTTTGGTATTCTGCATTCTTTGAGCCCTTCCAGCACTGGCATTCTTTGTTCTGAGAGAATTTGTCTCAGATGATTTATCTCCTTTTCACAGATTTTCAATGAGTTCTCTATTCGCAAACTTCTCAATTTAGTTATATGGGTGCCTTCTGTCTGGTAGATATTCCTTTAAAAAAAAGCCTAAGAGGTATGAAAGAGCTATTGAAATTGATGGGAAGTTGGAAGTGGGTGGCAGGCAAAGCTTAAACCTTACTATTGTCAAAATTGGCTCAAAGAGGGAATAACATTCACACTTAGATATAGAAATCTATCTTACCCTATAAGAAAGTATAAAGGAATGGGGATAATAGAAGGGGGAGAGGGGACTGATAAAAGAGAGGGGTATATTGGAGAAGGTGGTTATCAAAAGTAAAACACTTCTGAGGAGGAAAGGGTGGGGTGTAAGAGAGAGAGGGGTGATAAACAAGCGAAAAATAGCATGGAGGGAAATACACAGTTAGTTATCATAACTATACATGTGAATGGGATGAATTTACCCATAAAATGGAAGCAGATAGCAGAATGGATTAAAAACCAGAATCCTACAATATGTTGTTTACAAGACACACATTTAAAGGAGATAGATATACACAGGGTAAAGGTAAGGGGCTGGAGCAGAATCTATTATGCTTCAGCTGAAGCAAAGAAAGCAGGGGTAACAATCATGATGTCAGACAAAGCAAAAGCAAAAATGGATCTAATTAAAAGAGATAAAGAAGGAAACTATATCTTGTTGAAAGGTACCATAGACAATGAAGTCATCAATACTAAACATGTGCACCAAATGGTATAGCATCTAAATTTTTGAAGGATATGTTGAATGAGTTATAGAAGGAAATAGATAATAAAACTATACTACTAGGGACTTCAACTTTTCCCTCTCAGAACTAGGCAAATCTAACAAAAAAATAAGTAAGAAAGAAGTTAAAGAGGTGAATAAAATTGTAGAAATTTAGATATGATAGCTTTATGGAGAAAATTGAACAGGAATAGAAAGGAATATACTTTTTTCTCAGTAGCACATGGCACCTACACAAAAACTGACCATGTATTAGGGCATAAAAACCTCACAACCAAATGCAGAAAAGCAGAAATAAAAAATGCATCCTTTTCAGATCATAATGCAATAAAAAATTACATTCAGTAATGGACAATGTAAAGAGAGATTAAAAATTAGATATTTTGGAAATTAGATGATCTAATCCTAAAAACAAGTGGGTCAAAGAACAAGTCATAGAAACAATAGATAATTTCATTAAAGAAAATAACAATGACACAACATACCAAAATTTATGGGATACAGCCAAAGAGGTACTTATAAGAAAATTTATAACTCTAATTGCATACATTAATAAAATAGAGGAAAAAGCAGATCAATGAATTGGGCATGCAAGTAAAAAAAAACTAGAAAAAGAATAAATTAAAAATCCCCAATTAAACAGCAAATTGGAAATCTTGAAAATCAAAGGAGAGATTAATAAAATTGAAGGTAAGAAAACACCAAAATGATAAATAAAACTAGAAGGTGGTTTTATGAAAAAATTAGTAAAATAGATAAAGCATTGATTAATTTGATTAAAAAAAATGAAATAAGAATACCAAATTACTAGTATCAAAAATGAAAGAGGTGAATTCACCACCAATGAAAAGGAACCTAAGACAATTGTTAGGAGCTATTTTGCCCAACTATATGCCAATAAATTTGATGATCTAAATGAAATGGATGAATATCTACAATAATATAAATTACCCACATTAACAGAAGAAGAAATAAAATACTTAAATAACCCAATCCTAGAAAATGAAATTGAATAAGCCATCAATGAACTTCCTAAGAAAAAAATCTCCAGGACTAGATGGATTAACAAGCAAATTTTACCAAACATTTAAAGAACAATCAATCCCAATATCATATAAATTATTTGGAAAAATAGGCAAAGAAGAAGTTCCACTGAAATCCTTTTTTGACACAAAAATGGTGCTGATACCCAAAGCAGGAAGAGCCAAAACAGAGTAAGAAAATTATAGACCAATTTTCCTAATGATATTGATGCAAAAAATTTAAATAAAATACAAGTAAAGAGATTATAGCAATATATCACAAGGATCATATACTATGACCAGGTGGGATTTATACCAGGAATGCAGGGTGGTTCAATAATAGAAAAACTATCAGCATAATTGACCATATCAATCACAAAACCAACAGAAATAATATGATTATCTCAATAGATACAGAAAAAGCCTTTGACAAAATACAGAGTCCATTCTTATTAAAAGCATTAACGAGAATAGGAATAAATGGAGTTTACCTTAAAATGATAAGTAATATTTATCTAAAACCACCAGCAAGCATTATATGTAATGGGGATAAGCTAGAAGCCTTCCTAGTGTAATCAAGGGTGAAGCAAGGATGCCCATTATCACCTCTATTATTTAATATTGTACTAGAAATGTTAG
>NW_020954548.1:30324245-30327158 GCF_900497805.2 Vombatus ursinus | reverse complement strand
CACACTAAGAGAAGAAAAAGAAATTAAAAGAATTAGAATAGGCAATGAGGAAACAAAACTATCACTCTTTGTAGATGATATGATGTTATACTTAGAAAATCCTAGAGAATCAACTAAAAATACTATTTGAAGTTATTAACAACTTAGGAAAGTTGCAGGATACAAAATAAACCCACATAAATCATCAGTATTTCTGTATGTTACCAACAAAGTCCAGCAGCAAAGAGATAGAAAAAGAAATTCCATTTAACATAACTGTAGACAATATAAAATACTTGGGAGTCTACCTGCCAAGACAAACCCAGGAACTATATGAACACAACTATAAAACACTTTTCAGGCCAATAAAGTCAGATCTAAACAATTGGAAAAATATTAATTGCTCATGGGTAAGCTGAGCCAATATAATAAAAATGATAATTCTACCTAAATTAATCTATTTATTCAGTGCCATACCAATCAGACTGTCAAAAATTATTTTATAGAGCTAGAAAAATACTACCAAAATTCATCTGGAAGAACAAAAACTCAAGGATATCAAGGGAATCAATTAAAAAAATGAAGAAGAAGGTGGTCTAGCTGTACCAGATCTCAAACTGTATTATAAAGTGGTAATTATCAAAAACAATCTGGTGCTGGCTAAGAAGTAGAGTGGTGGATTAGTGGAATAGATTAGGTACAAATTACATGATAGCAAATGACCATAGTAATCTAGTATATGATAAACCCAAAGATCCTAGCTTTGGGGAAAAAAAAAACTCATTATTTGACAAAAAATTGCTGAGAAAACTGGAAAGCAGTGTGGCAGAAATTATATATAGACCAACATCTCACACTGTATGCCAGATAAGGACAAAATGGATGCATGATTTACACGTAAAGGGTGATGCTATAAGCAAATTAAGAGAGCATGGAATAGTTTATCTATCAGATTTATGGATAAGGGAAGACTTTAGGACTAAAAAAGATATAGAGAACATTACAAAATGTAAAACAGATAATTTTGATTATGTATAATTAAAAAGTTTTTATACAAACAAAACCAATGCAACCAAAATTATGAGGAAAGCAGAAAGTTGGGAAAAAATTGTTTTTGCAACAAGTATCTCTGATAAAGGCCTCATTTCTCAAATATATAGAGAACTGAATCAAATTTATAAAAATACAATTCATTCACCAATTGATAAATGGTCTAAGGATATGAACAGGCAGTTTTCAAAGAAATCAAAGCTATCTGTAGTCATATGAAAAATGCTCTAAATCACCATTGATAATAGAAATGCAAATTAAAACAACTCTGAAGTACCACTTCACACCTATCAAAGTGGCTAATATCATAAAGGGAAAATGTTGGATGTGGGCGGGGATGTGGGAAGACTGAGACACTAGTGCATTGTTGATGTAATTGTGAACTAATCCAACCATTCTAGAAAGCACTTTGGAACTATGCCCAGAGGGTTATAAAACTGTGCATACCCTGTGATCTAGCCATACCACTATTAGGTCTGTATCCCAAAGACATCCAAAAAAAAGAAAAGGATCTATCTGTACAAAAATATTTATAGCAGCTCTTTTTGTGGTGTCTAAGAATTAGAAATCAAAGGGATACCCATCAATTGGGGAATGGCTAAATAAACTGTAATATGTTATTGTAATGGAATACTACTATGCTATAAGAAATGACAGGCAGGATGATTCAGAAAAACCTGGAAAGACTTACATGAACTGATGTATAGTGAAGTGAACAGAACCAGGAGAACACTGTACACAGTAACAGCCATATTATTTGATGAAGAACTGAATAACTTAGCTCTTCTCAGCAATATAAAGATCCAAGACAACCCTAAAAGTCTAATGATGAAGCATACTATCCATCTCCAGAGAAAGAACTGATATTGATTGAATACAGACTGAAACATGTTATTTTTTCACTTTCTTTCCTTCATTTTTTCTTTTATTTGAGTCTTCTTGTACAAAATGACGAATATGGAAATGATTTACATAATTGTACATGTATAACTTATATCTGATTGTTTGCCATCTTAGGGAGGAGAGAAGGGAGGGAGGGAGGAAGGAATAAAATTTAGAACTCAAAATTTTAAATAAAAATGTTAAAAAAATTGGAAAACATAGCTCAGACACTTTTACAAATGTTGAGGGATTTACTTCTCTTTGTAACTACATGTAGTTATTAGCATCTCCTCTAGATCACACAAACCATTGTTTGACTTTGATGCATGTTTGGTTTCTGCCTCTTTCTCAGAAATTTTGGAGGTTCTGTTGAGTCTGTCTCTGCTCTCTTCCAACTCTCAGAGCAGGAGGCAGGTTCTCATCTGCACTGTTGTACAAGATGTGTCTGAGAGACTAAGGATGGTGCTGCTCTGGGGAGCATTGTCTCCAATTCTTCATTCTGTTCCTTAGAGCCTTAAGTGTTGGAAAGTGGATTCTTGCCCTCTTTGGCCTAGACATAACAAATCTAGAGCTCATTGCTCTTTTCAATCAACCAAGAACCATTTACAAAGTGTTAAATATGTGCCAGACACTATGCCTGGCACTGGAGATTTGTTTAGTCTTTTTCAGCCCTGTCCAATTCTTCGTGACCTCACTTAGGGTTTTCTTAGCCAAGATGCTGGAGTACTTTGCCATTTCCTTCTCCAGCTCATTTTACAGATGGGATAACTGAGGCAAATAGGTTTAAGATACTTGTCCAGGGTCACACAGCAAATAAGTAAATGTCTGAGGCCAGATTTGAATTCAAGAAAATGAATGTTACTGACTCCAGGACTCACACTTTATCCACTGGAGATGTAATGGTGAAAAAGACCTTCTACCCTCAAAGAACTTACATTCCTGAACATATACATATACATATACATATACATATACATATACATATACATATACATATACATA
>NW_020954548.1:30298602-30324227 GCF_900497805.2 Vombatus ursinus | reverse complement strand
GTACGTGTACGTGTACGTGTATACGTATACGTGTACGTACACATACACATACACATACACATACACATACATATATAAATATAATGTGTACAAGATAAATATAATTTCTGGAGGGAATGCACCAGCAACTAGGGGGATTAAGAGAGGCTTCATATAGAAGGTGGCACTTGAGCTAAGCCTTGAAGGAAACAAAAGATTGTGAATCAGGTTTGAGGAGGGAAGGAATTCCAGGCATGAGAGACAGCTGATGCAAAAGCACGGAGACAGAGATGAAGCATCAAGCATGTGGGTGGAACAATGAATAGGCTAGTATGGGTGGATCAGAGTGTGAGGACGAGATTAATGTGTGAGATGACTGGGAAAGCATTTGCCACATTTGGTGTTGTCCTGTAACATTTGCATCATGATCGAGCTTTTCTACAAGATTATAATCTCCATCAAGGTAGGATATGAGTCTTATTCATCTCTGGGTCCCCACAGAATGTAGGTGAAAGCCTAGCATTCCAGACACCCAAGGCCTCATCTCACCCATATACACTCAGCCAAAGAAGAGTCTTAGTTCTACACGCCAGGGATAGCTTGGACTTTATTTGGTAGAAAATTCATCCATTCATTAATCTACCAACCAATCAATCAACAAGCATTTATTAAGTGGCTCCTTTATGCCAGGCACTATCCTAAAAGGTGCTGAGCATAAAAATAGGAAGATTGAAATAATTCCAACTTTTAAGTAACATTCATTTTCCTAATGACTGTTATATTCAATACTTTACACTAGATGCCATGGTATGTGCAGAGGTAATAGTAATGATGATAATAACTCATTAATCAGTTAATTATTAGTAATAATAATTAGACCCTAACTTTTTCTCTGATCCATCATCACGGTATAGCGGTGACATTGAGACCTTGAAGGATTATAGTGCAGTACAGGCCCTTAGGGAGAAGGGCTACAGGTAAGGGTTGACAATGAACTCCATGTCTGCCATCTAAGAATCAGCCTAGCTAGCTTTCCAGAGATTGGCCGCCAGGTAGTGACTTTCTTTCAACCATAGCAATTCATAAAGATTGTCTATTAAAGTGTAAAGAGTTAAATCAAGGGAGGGAATACCCATATTGATGAAATAAAAGAACTTTCAATATTGAAGTAAAAATTATAGTGCAGCCTTTTCAACTTTTACATATATTATCTCCCTTGATCCTCACAATAATTTTGTGAGACAGGTGCTATTATTATCCCCATTTTGCAGATAAGGAAACTGAAACTCAGGTTATATGACTTGTCCACACACAAACAAGTAGTGAAAGTCTGAGGCATGATTCTAACTCAGGCCTTATTGATTCCAAATCAACATTCTGTTGAATGCTATCTAAACATTAATATTTGTATGGTACTTTGTATGTATCCCTCTAGTCCTATGCTGATGCCTTCATGGCATGGAGAGTCCTTGAGTTGCTGAAGACCATGCCAATGGAGCCCAAAGTTTAGTAGGTCTGACTAAGCAGGAAAGGCTCTGGATATGAGCATAATGATATCTCTTTTCCAACAACCAGTTTAGCTATATTCCAAGAAGTCCATATACTAGGTTAGCCATTGAATGATGAGGTTTTTCACCAGAGCAATTCTTGAAGACCACGTACCAAATCATGCAGGAGTCATCATCTGCACTGGTTATGGGAACACCCACACGGATCAAATCCCAGATCCTTTAAGTATTACATAAGTTATTTCTTTTGATCCTCACAGTAGTCCTGTTCAAATATTAAACCTATTTTACAGAGGAAGAAACAAGCCTAAGATCTCATAGCTAGTAAGTGATAGAGTCAGATCCTAGAGGTTAGAAAAACTCAGGGCACGTTCAGAAAATGGAAGGGGGCCTGGTTTTGGTAGAGTGTATGACACATGGAATGGAAAACTGAGTAATAAGGTTGAAATATATGGAGCCAGATCACAGGGGCCTTGAATGTCAGCTTTAGGAGTTTTGACTTTATTCAACAGTGTGGTATAATGGGAAGAGAACTGAATTTGGTATCAGAAGATCTAGGTTTGAGGCTTGGTTTTACCACTTATTAGCTGCTATGTGACCTTGATTAAGTTGCTGGCAAGAAGAGCAAAGTCCACCAAAGCTAGTCATCGCACAATGTGGCTGCCACTGTGCACAACATCCTCCCAGCTCTGCCCACCTCACCCAGCACCAGTCTACAAAGTCCCTCCAGGCCCCCCTGAAGTTCACTTGCTCATCACTTCCTACAGCACAATAGTATTCTGTCACATTCACACACCACAACTTTTTCAGCCACTCCCCAACTGATGGGCATCCCCCTAATCTCCAATTCCTCACCACCACATAGAGAACTGCTATAAATATTTCTGCACAGGTGGGTCCGCCTCCCATCCCATGATCTCTTTGGGATACAGCCCCAGAAGTACCATTGCTGGGCCAAAGGACATACACATTTCAATAACTCTTTGGGCATAGCTCCAAACCACTCTCCAAAATGGTTGGATCAATTCACAACTCCACCAACAATGGGCACTACATTTTGGAAAGGACATAAATGTGAAGGAGAATATTCAGGTTAGGGTAAGCAGAATGGTTAGTGTCCTTTATGACATAAGAGTATCAGACTTCTAACCTGGAGAGTTGGAGACTTAGGGGATGTCTGACAATTGCCTTCAAGGGAGGAGGGAGGAGGGGGATGATGTGGTCTAGTGGAAAACATGCTGGATTTGGAGTCGGGAGAGCCTGGGTTCAAATCCCAGCTCTTTAACTTGCTAACTGTGTAATCTTGGGCAAATCTCTTAACCTCTCTGGTCCTGAGTTTCCTTAAGGTCAGTTAAAGTAAAAGCTATGATGATATTGTTGTTCATAGGAATTTATAGGATTTGAGAAGGTAAAATGAAGCTTTGGGGCTAGATGATGTCCAAATCCCTTCCTGTGGTAAATTCTATGATCCTAATAGTCCTAGGGAAACAATTAGATGTTTGTGAAAGTAGAATGGCCTGTTTTGGGAGGCAGTGGGTTCACTACTCTTGGAAGTCTTCAAATAAAAGACTGGATGACTAGATTGCAGATATTTTTAAGTTACAGGTAGCATTAAATGATCCAAAATTTTATTATTTCCATGATACCACCAAGGAACCTGAGGCCACAGAAAAGTGATATAGTTTACTCAGAATCGTACAAATATTAGAGTTGGAATCCTTAAGTCTTTCGTATTTCGTACTATACCATATGGCATGATGGCATGTCAGGATTGTTTGGGCTCTAAGCCTAAGCTAGCCAGTTGAGTTTCTCTTCTCCAGACAATGCTACTGTTTGTCTGTGGGATATGACAGGAAGAGTCAGTCAATAAACATTTATTAGGTGTCTACTATGTGTGAGGCACTGTGCTAAGTGCTCATGATACAAAGAATTAAGTCCCTGTCCACAAGGGTATTACAATCTAATGGAGGAAGAAACACAAGAAAAGAAGATGAAAAGGAGAGAAAGAGGAGTGAGGGAGGAATGAAGAGATGGTTGGTCTGGACTTCAGTGGAAGTTCTGGGAGGACCTCTTTACTCTATCCTCCAATCAGAGGGAGGGCTCCCAGGAACAAAGGGTTCTGATGAAGTCTAAGGTCCACAGCTAATATAGTCTGGCAGGGTGAAGAGGTTCCTGGGGCATAAAGAAGACAAAAGGAATGCAGTCTTATGGGAAATGAATAGAGGAACAGGACTTAAGAAGCCAGGTCTGGGGGTTGGGCATACAGCACAACATATTGGCATGAAGTTAGTATAGAAAGCAATGGTTCCTGTGAATCTAGCAGATAAAGTTGAGGTGAGAATCTAGGATCTCAGGTTAAAGAGTAAGAACACTGAAGGTGTAAAACCCAGGTGGACAAGCTGGGGTTGGGTGTTCCAGAGCTCAGGAAAAATTGAGGGAGAGAGTGAGGCAGAGTCTTGGTAAACAGGTGAAGGTTAATGTCCTGGAATGTAGGTTGGGCAGGACATCATGAGTAGAAACATAATAATTCAGGCATCAATCAGCTTTCAAAGATCCACACAGTACAGGAGGTCACTCCCAACATATAGTTTGAGTAGAAAGGCCACTGAATTCCTAGATTTGAACAAAATATAAGGGAATGTCAGGGAGACAGGGATTAAGGGCCTGCACAATTGATGTGTGATTTTTGGTCAGGTGGGATAAAGGTTGGTAGGTGAACAGGGGTTTTAGGAAGCCATGATCTGACTGATTCTTCAGAGAGTTATTGAGATAAAGAAAGCTTTCATCTGATCATAGAACAGCACAAAAAATGCAGCACTAGAATTTGTGGGGAGGTGGAGGGGGTAGGCAAAGGCAGTATTTTTTCTTTAGTATCCCAAGAGATATATGTGATTTGAACAATCCATTTCTTTAATTACATAAATCTTATCTTCAACATAGAAAACCCTGGGGTTCTAGTCTTGGTTTAGTCATTAACTAACTGTTTATTACTTGAGCAAGTAATATAGTTTAGACATTAGAACGGATCTTGGAGACCATCTAGTCTAGGGGTTCTTAACCCTTTTGTGTTATGATCCATTTGGCAGTCCAGGACGGGCTATCGAGACCTACTCAGAGTTATGCTTTTTCCTTTAATTCTTAATTGAAGGAAAAGCTAAATTTCAGTTTGAGATTGTAAAAATAAAGATGTAGTTTTTTTCCTATCCAAATTCACAGACTCACTGAAATCTATCCATGGATCCCCAGGTCAAGTCACCTTGTTCTAGTATAACCCATACATGAATAGACGTCTCCTCAAATTGTCTGTGCTTGAGTAACTCTGAGGAGGGGGAGCTCACTCTACTTGATGGCATTCTATTTGTTTTACAGCTCAGTTGTTAGATAGAAGTATAACAGTGGGGTGGTATTGTCATTCACATGACCAGGTCATACTATCTCAGCAGAGTAGGGATAATACAGTAAATTAGAAATCTTAATGGAAGGAAGTACATATTATTGAGGTTTGATGGGATGCAAATCATTACTGATGCTCAACAATGGAAAGGTTTACCTTGTTCAAAAGGTACAGTTTAGATAAGAATTATGATGGAGGGGAAAATGCACTGGCTCTGGAGCCAGAGGACCTGAGTTCAAATCTTGCCTCTGATACTTACTATCCAAGGGATACCACTTTGGGCAAATCAGTTAACATCCTTAGGTCTCAGTTGCCTTATCTGTAAAGTTCAGGGGTTGGATTAAATAGCATCTGAGATCCCTTATAGAACTAGAATCCTGTGATTCTATAAGAGAATATATCTACCTATGGAAATACATGAACTTCTTTTTGGTGGTGAGAGGTGGGAGATGATAGCAGGAGTGTGTTCATAAATGTTTAACAACCAGCTCTCCACAAAATGTACTACTGACATTCTTTCCAGTTTGATCTACATTAGTAATATTTTATCCAACATTTTCTTAATTTTAGACAATCAAAAATAATAAATCAAGGTCTAATTTATAGCCTTTGCTGATTTTTGAGGTGTAAATACTCGCACCAAAATTTTTTATTTTATTTTATTTTTATGCTGAAAATTTAACAGTTGGCTCTTATAAGCTGGATTAAGCTGGCTCCAGCACACCCTTACATGGCAGAGAATATTTAGAAGAGTATTAAAGGATCACAAAACAATCAATAGCTACCCAACCAGATGAGGCCATAGCAAGAACAACACAACAGCAACAGTTCCACAGCAACAACAACTAGCACTTATGTGGTACTTTGAGGTTAGCAAAACACTGTTACACATATTATTTCTTTTGGTCCACATGCAATCCTATGAGTTCTACTATTATTATCTCCGTTTTATGGATGAGAAAATTGAACCTGAGAGAGGTTAAATGATGCCCAGGATAACATGCCTAATAAATATCTAAGGAAAGATTTGAATTCAAGCCTCCCTGGCTCTAAATCTAGTGTTCTACTTAGTACTCTCCCTTGGGTGCTAGTAATAATAGCTAACATTTATACAGCTCTTAAAGGTTTGCAAAATGTTTTACATATGCTATTTCATTCAATCTTCACAAAAACCCTGTAAGAGATGCTATTATTCTCACTTTGAATGGGAATCAGATGATGAACCTGAGGTGGAGAAATGTTGAGTCACTCGCCCAAGGTCACACAGTAAGTATTGGAGGCAGGATTCAAATTTGAGGTGTTTATAAAAAAAAAAAAAGATGAAAGCTATTATGGAAGACATCAACTGTCGGGGTGTCTTTTGGAGGTCTCTTTCTGTTTTAAGAAAGAAAACTGACAAATTCTTGACTCACTGAAAATTTCATCTTTCAAGAGAAAGAGGAAATGAGAAGGGGAATTGCTCTTCTGAGCCTGACTGTCACCAAGAAGGAGGATCTTGTCAGGGAGGAAGAGATGATGAGTCCCATGGGAGGCAGTGACCATGTAATCTTAGTTCATTAAGGACAAAGAGGAATACTTGCCATGATTTGATTATCACCTTAAGTTTTAGGACAGAAGAGGTAAAAAAAAGTTAGAGAACTGAGAGGTAGTAGACTCTGAAAGGATGGGAACATCAATAATGAAATTCTGATGATACCAACAATTCAATTCAACAAACACTTATGAATACACAAAGGAAAGGTGAAATGTTTAAAGAGACTGAGATGGCTAGACAGAAAATTCAGACATGAGCTAATTTTGAAAGGACATATATGAGGGGTGGATGGAGGTAAGAGTAGGCAATTATGTATAAATGTAAAAAAAGAGACAGTCTTATGAGGTCAGTGTCAGGAAGACTAACACCCCAAATGTTGAAAACAATCCAAGTGATGTTGCCTTAGTCACGGTGAGGACAAGAGGAGGGCAAAGCGGAGATAGTATGGTTGCTTGGAGTGCACTAGAACAAGTTGTGGTCATGTTAAAGTTCTCTCTCTCCTAATCTCTGCCTTACAAAATATATATTTTCCTTTAAGCCTCAGCTGTAGGTATCATCTCTTCTCTGAAACCTTCTCTGATGTTAACAGTTGTTAACAGAGTCCCATTCCTCAAATGACCATATATTTATTAACAGGTGTATATACTAAATCCCCAGTGCTATGTAAGCTCCATGGGAGTAGGGGAAGGGATTGTTTTGCTTTTTATATTTCTAGACCTAAGGCCAAATCTTGTTAATAATATGTGCCCAATAATTGATTGCTGAATTGGATTTAATATGTGAAAAGAAATCCCCTCAGGAAGTCCTTGAAAAGGAAATGGAAGAGCATCCCTGTTTCCAAATATTAAAGGAATCTTATGTGAAAGAGGGATTAGATTCATTCTTCTTGGCCCTAGGAAGCAGAACAAAGAGCAACCATGGATAGAGGTTACAGAGAGGAATGTCTTAGAATCATAGAATCTCTGAATTAGAAGTGACCTCAGAGTTCAACTACTCCAACCCTTACCTCATTCAAAATTCCTGAAACAGGAATCTCCTCTAAAGCACCTGTGACAAATGACCATCTGGCATTTGCTTGAAGACCTCCAGTGACACAGAATTCACTATTTTCCAAGACAGCTAATTTTACTTTTGGATGGTTCTCATTGTTAGGAAGTTTTACCTCATATTGGATTAAGTCTACTAGTGCACCCCAGGCAAACACCTGGTATCTTGGGTGGACCTCCTATGGTGGATTTTGTGGTGAAGGGGATGAATAAGAGGACAAGAAAGTATGGAGGGAATATTGATGAGATCATGAATTTATTAAAGTATTAAACACCAAGATTACTTGGATTATTAGTTGGATTTAGTCAAGTTTTGCTCAGCTTGAATAATGTATCGATTTGGACAAAGTAAGGTTAAAAGCTTTCTTCCAAAGCATGGCATTAAAGTGGGCTTATTTTTCTTTTTGTTTGCTTGTTCATTCATTCTTTTAAAAATTCATTCATTTATCTTAAGGAGACTGTAGATGTGAGTTGTGGCACAGAAAAAGAACTAGATTTTAGACACCAAAGACTTGGCTTCTGAGCTTGGCTTTATCACTTTTTTGTTGTGTGATTTCAAGTCCTGAACTCTGCCAAGCCTTGGTTTTCTCATCTGTTCAAGGCAGATAATAATACTTGCAAAATCTACCTTGCAAGGCTGTTGTGACCATGAAATGAGATCATGGATGTAGGGTGCTTTGTGAACCATGAAGTCTTTATAAATGTTAGACATTATTATAAGTCTTTTTTTTTAACAAAAATATCTATAATGTGAGTGCAAGGTGGAAAAAAAAGCTTAGATGGCCACTTTCAGGGTTTTTATTTTCAGATGACCACTCCCCAACAGTGTTTCCTACTCACTAGACCATTCCCAGGATAGATACTTCTTTAACAGCTCATTATCTGAACCTGCAGCACCATCAAGGCTGCTGCCATAGGATAAATCACCCTAACTGTGGAGAGTTAATTTGTCTGACTATAAAGTGCGTTCAATAAGTGTAAAACAAAACTAATTGGTTCTCTTCCATACAAATTTAATCATACCATAAAATGTGATCAATGCAAATAAAAACCATTGAGTAGGTTAAGTGTCAAGAATCCATAAAAGGAAAAATGGTCCACGTGCATTATTGCTGGAATCGAAATCTGGATGAGTTTTCCCTTATGCATTAATCATCTCGAACGTTGGACTTGACAATAACTGGCCTCGTTGGAGGGATTCTGAAATTTCTCTCCTTTGTATATATTGTGCAATGGAGATAATTTCTCCATTGATTCCTTGGCGCATGTGTTATCTTTTAATATGTTCTGGATAATATTAATGGAATGGCACATTTCGTATGTCTGCGTCAGGCAGACATCCCCAACAGAGGCACCGTTCATGCTCTCTTTGTGCAGCCAAATGTCGGGGAGAGACTGAGTCTCTGCAGATTACAGCTGGCTGGTTGGAGAATGACACAGAGGCATTCTCCAATGCTCACTCTGCCAAGGGATATGTGCCGGGCTCTCTGTCCTAAGAGGGGACCAATTTTGGAAGATATGTAAAACTGGCCTGGCCTTTGTCTCAGCTAGCCATCCTAAGGAAATATGATCAAAAGCAGACACCAGGACAGAGACCAGTACAGAGACATGCCAGGCAACTGCATCTCAGGGTCTTGCCTTGACACAGGGGATAGAGACAGAGTGGGGCAGGGAGCCAGTGGGATTGGGTGTACTGTGACTTGGGTTTAAGGCCATTGATGGCATGATTTTAGAATCTGACATTTTTGTCTTCAGTGCACCCCTTTAGTGATTACTCTTTTAGAACCCACCAACTCACACAATACCTTCTACCAAGGCAGAATGGGTACAATGAAAAGGGTATTGATTCTGTAGTCAGAGAACTTGGGTTCAAATTCTACCTCCAATGCCTATTACCTGCATGAACTTGGACATGTCATTGAACTTTGGAAGACTTCAGCTCCTTCCTCTGAGGAATGAGGAGGTTGAAGTAAGTAACCTCTGAGGTCTCTTGCAGTTCAAAGTCCATAATTCCTTGGGAGGAACTTAAAAATCTGTTTGTTGACTAGAATCCTAAAATCTTAGACTCTTAGAGAGTCAATGTGGCATGGGGTAGTGGTGCCAAACTCAAACATAAACATGGGCCTCTAATCCATAGTAAGTAAGGATCTCTGCAGGGCCACATATTGACTTAGGGAACCACATATTAACATCATCTATGTTGTATTGTATTTTTAAATTTATTTTGTTCAATATTTCTCAAATACATTTTAATCTGGTTCTACAGTGCTTGGGAGTGTTGCTGCCCTGTTCTGTTTCACACCTTTGTAATTGGGGGGAGAGCACTGGTCTTCAGGAAGTAACATCAGGTTTAACTCTCAGCAGGCTTTGGAACAAATGACTTAATTTTCTCTGAGCCTCAGTTTTCTTACCTATAAAATAGGGATAATCATATTTCTACTATCTACTTCAAAGAGTTGTTATCAGTTAGTTAGCTAACAGTTTTCAACTCTTACTATGTACCAGGCACTGCGCTAAATGCCAGAGTTATAAAGAAAAGCAGAACAAACAAAATCCAACAATTTTATAAAAATATGAACTATAACACATTATATTTTATAATATATTTTAAAATATATGTGCTATATTATATTATCTATAAAATATATTATGTGTATGTATAATATATAAAATATAATAAAATATAAAAACTTTAAATAAAAAAAAACCAGTTCTTGCTCACAATATAGTGTTGTTAACAAGGTGTTTTGTAAACTGCAAAGAAGTCTCTATCTCTTAGACTCCTAGGCCTAGAATTCTAGGTTTTTAGGATTCTTATAGAATATTGGGATCTTAGAATGTGTTCTCACATCAAGTGCTCAGTCAACACTGATTAATTCCTTCACCTGTGATGTGAAAGTCCTTTCTTGTCCACTGACCACCAGTCACACTGCATTGGAAAGAGTGTTAAATTTGGAGTCAAAGGGCACAAATTTGAATCCAGACTGTGCTTTTTGCTACCTGTGTGAGCCTGAGCAAATCATTTCTCCTCTAGGCACCTCACTTTCCTTATGTGTAAGATGAGGAGTTTGGACCAAAAGACATTTGAGGTTTCTTTCAGCTCCAAAGGCTCTGATCAGCTCTGGCCCAATGTCCATATAAAATCTTTTCTGTACTTTTAAAAAATGATACCCATATTTATTCAGTAACACAAAGTACAATTTTCTTAAAAGAATAATTAAATGTAGAACAGTTATGCTGTGAATCAAGTGATGTTTTCTCTTGTCCCTTTCTGTTGCACCCCATGGTTCATCCTATTTCCATAAATACCTAATAGCCACAGGGAAGAATGATATATCTCTCCTACTATATTAGTAAATATTCCTTTTGTTTTAATTATAATATATATTCTCTATGTCTTCTGGAAACAGCATTGGGCTGGGAATCAGAAGACCAGGGTTAAAGTCATTGAACCTTTCTGAGCCTCAGTTTCCCCATCCATGAAATGGTGATGATAATACTTGCACTATTCACTTCCCAGGAGTGAACTAAGATTGCAGTAGACTGTGAATGTGCTTTGTAACCATAAAGAGATATATAAATGTCAGTGATCATCATCACTGTTGTTTTTATTGTTATTCCATCACCAAGGAGAAGATAAAATCAGAATTAGAATATAGATGCACTGAGCCAGGAGAGAAGGTCCATCTATATCCTAGTAAGGACCCCTCCCTCTCCCTGTTTTCTCAAGTGAAATGACTTTGGCAGCAAGTTCAGTAAAGATGTGTGCTTCTGTGAAGCCTGGTGGCATTGAACTTGGATTACTCTGAAGTTCATGAATTTAAAGGTGCCGCAATCTGGACTATCTATCTGTTCTTGCTTTGAACTCCTTCCCCCTCGGAGAATACCTTCTCCCATCTACCTTTCTAATATCCAGCCATCAGAACCATATTTCTTTCCAAGGAAAGCTGGGAAAAAAACCCAAACATCCACAGCCTAGAATTTGGAGGCTTCATTCTATTATCTCATAAAACATCATGTTCCTATCATAATTTTCATCCGGAGAGAGGATTTGTCATGCCGAGTCTGAGATGCATACAAATCGCCCTCCTAAACCTCTGGCTACAATAAACAAACTTCAGTTGCAGACAGTTTACTTGATAAATACCTAATAAAGCTTAAATAATTATTTAAAGCAGACAAATGGAAGAGAGAGAGAGAGCAACCAGAGGTGCCATTGTAATAAATCACAGGGGTGGAGAAGCAGTCCCAGGTCTTAAAGAAAAGAGTTCATTCCCTGGCTTGGGAATAAAGACTCTAATAGCAGCGGGGTTTGAATAGTGGAGAAAGACACTGGAGCATTAATAGTTGGTAGAGAAAAAAGATATGATTTTTCCCTTGCACCGAGTGAGTTTGTGGACTTGCTTTAGCATTTTTAATAGAGAATCTCAGAATCCAAGAATCACAGTCACCAAATCTTAGAGTTGGACAGTCCTAGAAAGTCATTCTGGTGTCTGACCAGGAATGCTTCATTTAACACTGATCAGTGAGGGTATAACCCGCTCTTTCCTGAGGCAGTTCCCCTTTTCACTTTTAGTCACCTCTAATTGTTAGGAAGGGTTTCCTTTCAGGGAATTGAAATTATCCTTTCTGTAGCTTTCACCCAATGCCACTAGTTCTGCCCTCTTGGGTTGAGCAGATCACTTCTATTTCCTTTTCTGTGTGACAGACCTTGAATGACTTGAACACATCCATCTTTTCCTTCCTAAGACTCCTCTTTTCAGGTTAAACATTCCCACTTTCCTCATATGAGCCTTGGATGGTAGACTTTCTAGGCCTCTCACCATCCTAGGCATCTTCTCCTGAATCTGTTACTCAAAAAGCCAGTGACTTTCCTAAAATGTGGCACCCAGAAATGAATACACTATCACATATATGGTCTGATCTGGGCAGGGAGCAGTGAGGCAATAACTTACTCTGTTACTCTATTAACATAAGCTAAACTCACATTAGCTTTTTGGGTTACTACATATCACTGTTCACAGAAGGCAGTTAAATGGTGCAGTAGATTGAGTGCCAGCCCAAAGTCAGAAAGACTCATCTTCCTGAGCTCAAATCTGGCCTCATACACTTACTAGTTGTGTGACCCTGGGCAAGTCACTTAATCCTATTTGCCTCAGTTTCCTCCTCTATAAAATTGAGAACAAAATGGCAAACCACTTTAGTGTCTGCCAAGAAAACCCCAAATGGGGTCATGAAGAGTTGGACATGAATGAAAAAATGACTGAATGACAACAACTGCTCATAGGATCATGGACTTTAGTACTGGAAGGGACTTCCTTTAATTTTACAGATCAGCAAATTGAGGGAAAATGACTTGCCTCGTCACATAATAGTAGTAAAGATGAATCTTTAAACCAGTTCCATTAATCACAAATCAAATACTCTTACTCTTATTAACAACGAAAATGAGAATACAGAATCTTTTCCACATAAGCTGTTGTCTAGGTACGAATCTCTTATCCTGTACTTAGGTAATTTATTTCTTGGACTAAAGTGTCAGACTTTACGTTTAACCCTCTTAAATTCTATCTAATTATAGTCAACCCACTATTCTAGCCTTTCAGCATCATTTTGAATCCTGACTCTGTAGTTCACAGGGTAGCTGGCCCAATCAGCTTTGTAGAGTTGGCAAATCTGATAAGCATTCCCTCTCCCAAAAGGCAGTATGGTATAGTGGAAAGAGAAGGGATTTGGAGTCAGAGGAGACCTGGATTCTAAACCTATCTCTGACACTGATTGTGTAACTGTGGGCACGTAACTTCTAGTTAGCTTTAGTTTCCTTATTTATGTGGAGATAATAATATCTAGAATATTTACAAATGTTTTATCATAACTCCACATCTGATGCAATGAATCACTCAGAGCCTGAGGGTTCAAATAAACATCTCCTTTAATAAAAGAATTCAATACCAAGTCAAAAGACTCTCCAAGGTGATCCAGGAAAGTAAAAGCCCCAGGTGAGGGAATTAAAAGCAAGGCAAGGGGGTTCCCTGGGATCCCAGAAGGTGTCCACCAAAATCCTATTACATATATATCATATATATATATATATATGTCTATATATCTACACACACACATACATATATGTATATGCATATATATATATATATATATTTTACCTGTCCCCTTTTTTGTTTCAAAAATAAGGACCACATTTGCCTATCTCCTTTCTTCAGTTTTCTGATTCTCAAAAATTTTCAAAGATCACTGATGATGATGAGGCACTCAAATCTACCGCTCCCTCTTCCCATACTCTGGAATGTATAGAAGACATTTGGATTTGGTGACTTGAACTAGTTGAGGAGAGTTAGATGCCCTCCTAACCATATATTTTGGCTTTCAATTCCCCATTGATCATTTTGTTCTATTTTCTGTAGTCAGAAGAAGGTAGGGGAAACAAAGGCAAACTAAGGGTGTAATAGTTCTGCTTTTTCTTCGTCTTACACTATCAATAGTGTGTGTCAGTGGAAAGAATATTGAACCTGGAGTCACAAGAGTTGTTCAGTTGTTTCAGTTTTGTCTGACTCTCTGCGGTCCTGTTTGGGTTTTTTTCTTTTTTGGCAAAGATACCGGAGTGGTTTGCCATTTTCTTCTCTAGCTCATCTTAGAGAGGAGGAACTGAGGCAAACAGGGTTAAATGACTTGCTGAGGGTTGTGCAGCTAGTAAGTGTCTGAGGCCAGATTTGAACTCAGAGCCTCCTGACTCCAGGCACTCTATCTATGTGCCACCTAGCTTCCCTCTCATAAGAGACTTGCATTTTAATCTCACGTTTAATACTTATAAACTATGTTATCATAGATAAATGATTAAAATGATCCTCAGTTTCCTATCTGGAGGTAACAATGCCTGAAGTACCTATCTCACTGGGTTACCATGAGAATCACATAAGATAAAGTGTGCAAACATTCTTTGTAAATCTTAACATGCCAAATAAGTGACAGCTATCATGATGACCTTCTCATTTCTCTCTTTTCTTCGATCTTCCTCTCACCCCCAACATAGCAGAAAAAGCCCTTTTGTTATCCTCAGTATTTTTGCCAGTCTCAGCTCATTTTGAGCTCTGTAGCTCCTAACGCCAATCTCCCAGGGCTGTGGCACTGTTTTGTATTCATCTTCTATTACTTGCCTTTGCTCGCATCTTCTCTACATGCCAGTTTAAAATCTGAGGTAGTTGATAAGTTCCCCGCTGATCTACATTGGTCTCTGGAGAGAGCTCCCCTTTTCTTCCTCATTGAAATTGTTTGTGTCATAAGAATTTCATTCTTGAGAGTTGCCCATCCATCCCTCTTGGGCTGATGCTGTCTGTAGAATGTTAAGTCATGAGAGCATTCATCTATCCTTAAATACTTATCCCACATTATAAGATGCCCAGGACACATATCAAATACTATGGCCCCTGTACTGTACAGGGATGGTTTAGATCTCAGTGGAAGATAATTATTTGTCCTAGTGGGTAGAGCTTAGAGGGGTATTATGGACTGTGATAGAAGTGCAAGCCGCCAAGTGTATGTCAAAGTTTGAGCTAAACTATCTTCAAACTGGGCATGTGCAGTCTTTAGCCTTATGCCTAGTTTCTCAGGATTCACATTTTGAATCCAGGGCTATAGATTATTTTTCTCCAAAATAACATAACTTTCTTATCACATGATCTTACCTACTTGGATCCCGGCTTTCTTCTCAGTAGAACACCACATAACTTACTTGCTCAGTGTATAGGCTGAATGAAAATGTTAATTTTTTAAAATTTTCCTTGCTATCCTTTATTTTTACATCAATCTTAATTTCTTAATATTCACCTACTCCTCGCCCCTTCCAGAAAGCCATCTTTTAATACAAAAAAGAAAAAAAAAGAGGAAAAAAAATCAGCTCAGCAAAACTAACCAATACACCAACCGAGTTTAGTCTCTGTAGCCACGACTTTACAAAGAAGGGAGGGAGGTTCATTCTTATATCTTTCTTCAGGGGCCATTCTTGAGCATTATCATTTCAAAGCATTAGGCTTTAATTGTTTTGTTGTTTTCATTTAAAAAATCATTGCGCTCCTTGGGTATACTGTTTTTCTGATCCTCATTTCACATTGCATCAGTTGATATGTCTTCCTGTATTTGTCTGAATTCATCACATTCACCATTTCTTATGGCACAGAAATATCCCATTAAATCACTGTGGTACAACTTACTTAGCCTTTCTACAATTGATGGGTATCTAATTTATATCCAATTCTTTGCTACTGTAAAATCAGTGTTTTGGTATATATATTGTTCAGTTGTTTTCAGTCATGTCCAGCTCTTTGCTACCCTATTTGGGGTTTTCTTGACAGAGATACTGGAGTGGTTTGCCATTTTCTTCTCTAGCTCATTTTACAGATGAAGAAACTGAGGCAAACAGGATTAAGTGACTTGCTTAGGATCACACAGCTAACAAATGTCTGAGGCTGGATTGGAGCTCAGCAATATGAGTCTTCCTGACTCCAGGTCTAGCAGTCTATCCACTGCACCACCTAGCTGCCTTTGGTGTATATGGGACCTTTCTTTTAATCACTGCCTTTTTTGAGGTATATGCAGAGCATTTACCTCCTTGATCAAAGGTATGGATATTTTAGTCACTTTCTTAGCAACGTTCCAAATTGCTTTCCAGAATGTTCGGACCGATTCACAGCTCCACCAACTGCATTTTAGTGTGGAGGGATTATGGAAAGACAGACACACTAATGCACTGTTGGTATACTGTGAATTGCCTAAATGGAACTTACTAACAGGAAATTGAAAATATAATGTTATTGTGTTAACATCTGAAACAGCTTGAGTCACTGCCATTTTGGGCACAGTCTGAATTTCTAATTCTCCCTACCTTCTATGCTATATCCTCTATCTTTGTTCTTGGGGGAAGGAGAGGAGTACAGTGGGGAAACAGATTCATCCAAAGGATTTTCCTTTGGTAGGTGAGTGCTACCAAGAATTCTCAATCTTAAAGTTACAAAAGGGACTAAAAACTACCTCACCACATTCCAGATCGTACCATCTCTTTGTCTTAAAACTGTAGTGATTTTCTAAGCAGCAGGCACATGAATCTGACTTCATGATATTTCAACAGGTTGGTCCGAGAGACATCAGTCAGTCACAGTCTTTGCTAGATCTCTTCCTGCAGAGAAGTAGGCACATGGTACCAGCTAACTGTTGACTAACTTCCACCAATGAGCAGGTAAACCCAAGAACCCTGGAAGTGGCTGCTTATCCTAGACCACTAGTCTTGCTTTTAGCTCAGCCCTGGCAGCCATCGTCCGAACAAGCAACTTCGGAAGAAAAAGAGTCAGTGATCTCCACTATCTGCCAATCAACAGCAGTCAATGGGGCAGGCAATCTATCCCAGATTAAGCAGCAAAGAACCCTGAGGAGAAGACAGGAAGTGGCACATACCGAGCGAGTCAAACTACTACTACTACTACTACTACTACTACTACTACTTCTACTACTACTACTACTACTACTGCTACCTTAACCATCATCTCCCCTCTGTCCATGATGGAGACAGCTCAGAACCCTGCACCTAAGAATGCACTGGTCCTGCTTCTAGCTCAGGACCTCAGGCACTATTGATGGGAGAAGTCACTTTAGAGAAGGAGCTCCCCTCCCCTGTCTTCTTCAATACCAGTTTTATCAGAGAAACTTGCTTATCAATTGCCATTGATGGGCAGGTAAGCCCAAGAGCCCTAGGAATGTCATCATCCCCAAGACTACCAGTCCTGTTTTCAGCTCAGGCCTTACAGTCTCTATTCTGTGAAGCAAGCAGCATGAAAATGTGGCCTGGTAAACTGTTTCTGTGGGTGCCATAACTACAGCTACTGAATACCCAGAAAAGAAAATCCTTACCACCAAACCCCTCAACATTGTGAGCCCTCAGCACTGTGAGATGGTTCAACATGAAAAACTTATGCAATTTTATAAGTAGAAATGACATTTAAGATGGCATATTCCCATATACTTTGTTGATGTATCTTAAGAACCATGAAACCCTTTCAAATGATTTGCAGCCAAAATTTTTTATATGTGTTGCCTCCTTCATTAGAGTGTGAACTTCTTGATAGCATGAACCATCTTACCTTTTTTATCCCCAGTGCTTGGCACACAGTAAGAACTTAATAAATGTTTTTTCATTCATTCATCAAGAGAAAGTGAATGTTACAAAGCACTGCATTTCACCCTTTTATATGTTTAGCCGTTGGAAATCAATCTGGTAGAAACTTGGTGTTGACCAACACTTCACATGAACATATGAAGTTTCAAATGGATATGTGACTTAGCATAAAGAGTGACATCATAAAAAATTAGTGGAGCAAGGAAGAACATGTCATTCAGATCTATAGATGGGGAAGAGGAGTCTGTGACCAAAATAAAGATGACAAGAAGAAAAGTTGGATGGTTTTGATTATAATTTTTTTTTAAATTGCATAAAATCCCAAAGCAGATAAAATTAGAAGTGAAGAAGGCCATTGGGAAAATTTCTTTTGCAACAGATTTCATTGATGAAGATCTCATTTCTAAGATAAATAGGGAACTGATACAAATGTATTAGAATAAAAGCCATTTCCTACTGATGAATGGTAAAAAAAATTGAACAGGCAATTTTCAGAGGAAGAAATCAAAGATATCAATAGCCATGAGAAAAAATGCTCCAAATAAGTAATAAGTAGAGAAACCTGGGAGAGAATTGTTTGAACTGATGCATAGTTAAGTAAAAAGAACTAGGAGGACAATTTTATAGCAACACTGTAAGGACAAACAACTTTTAAGACTTATGAACTCTTATCTCATTCAATGACCAACCACAATTCACAAGATCCAGATGAAACATGCTACCCATCTCCTGACAGAGAGGTAATGGATTCAGGGTGCAGATTGAAACAAATTCTTATTTATTTATTTATTTTTTTGCATATGACCAATGCAGGAATTTGTTTTCCTTGACTGTATATATTTGTTACAAGAGTTTTTTTCCTTTTGTTTTCAATGCCAGGGTCAGATGGGTAGTAGGAGGGAAAGAAGGTAGATTGTTGATAGAAAAAAATTAAATTTATTTTAAAAAAGGTTCAGTCAAAGAGTACAGAGTTTGACCTCTAACAGCCATCTAGTGTAATCCTCCTGTAGCCCTCCAGCACAGAGAACACAGAGGCTGTTTCACAGAAGTTACATTCCTTTTTCCTAAATTCTTTGAAATCTGCTTTTCTAAAATCTAGGTTATGTGTTGGACTATATCTGAGTTTTCCTTCCTCTGTTTATCTTTCACAAACTCTATAATATAGTAGTTAATTTCTCCAAGAACACTATTACTTTACTTTAAGAACACATTTTTCCTAATTGATCATAGTCTGTCTCAGAAAGGCAACTTCCCTCTAAGTTTGGAGAATGAAATTATCATTAAAGAAATTAAAGAATTTCTCTGTTGCTCTACTTTTGACCTATAGAGAGCTAAAGAACATATCTAGACAGTAGAAGCTCCTCTTGCCACTTTAATGTGTTTTCATGACATTTTTGTGATTCATTTTCTGTACATATTATCTATTTCCTCCTTCTTGCCTGGTGGTCTGTACTATACATTGAATATAATGTCACTTGTTTTAAACTCCATTTATCTTTACCTAAATGCTATTTACTGAGCTTTTCCTCTCCAGATCATGGATTTTCTGACATTAATATATCTGCTTAATATTCAATGCTATCTTTATTTATTGCACCTATTTCTTTGAAACAAAGTATACCTTTCCAAAGCATTCTTTCAGATACAAGTCACATCCCACAAAATTTCTGTGATATGTAGGTCAACTTTATGTGTAATAGAGACATACTGATAAGGAAAGGATATTTATTCCAGGGCATTTTAGTGAAGGGAGCTAAGATGGGGAATCCATTTTAGATGTAAAAACACCCCCATATATCATCATAAACATAATCAATGTCATCATCAACATATTGTCACCTTCACCATGTTCATCATAATCATAATCAGCAACTTGATAAGATAATAATAATTGCTATAATCTCATGTCATGCTTATTGTCAAAAGCATTAGCATCATTGTTAATGTCAATGCTATTAACAGTTACTGAACATCTACCATAGGGACATTCCTTTGGGGGAGACATAGAACTTTAGAATAAGACTTTTTTCCTAGAGTAGTTCCAGTCTCAGTGGAGTGATAAGACATATGTGCATGAAAAGATGAATATAAAGATAATTAATAATAACATTGTATAACTTCTACTTGGTTGTGTTTTCTTTTTCCCCCTCTGCATTTTTCCTCCCACATCTTGGCTCCCTGGAAAAGCAAGGAATACTCTTGAGGATTGTCTGTGTAATTTAATGTGAAAGCAGTTGTCTAAGATCATTCTCACACACACAGTAGTGTGTGTGTAGGAAAGTTAAAAAAAATCAGAGTTAACATGCATAGAGAAGACACTAGAGGAAGGCAGCCTGTGAGACACAACAGAGCTTCAACTACTTGCCCTAGAAGGACATTGAAGGACCCTTGAAAAGTCAATGAGTGTCTAGATAAGTCCACCTAGATGGTGAGACATGAATGTATCAAGCTGAGACAAATACTGCTTTGCACATAACCTTTGAGATCAAAATGCTTAGAGAGTGGGATGTAGAAATTACTTGCTAATTTAGTCTTTGGACACCCCTAGAGGTGGATGGGGACATAGAGGAATGGATGGGGAACATTGAGATTTATACTTTTCTAGAGTTTCAAAGTCATCATTGTTAATTGCGTTTTCCATGTAATAAATAATACATTTAACCTAGTATGAATGAGTAATCCTTTTGGATGAGCATGCAAAGTAGGAAAATGGCTTGAAATCCTGAGAGAATAAGGGCATGAACTAAGTTAGTTATGTATCAGAGCATGATAGAATCACAAAATCACTGAAATTGAGCTTTGAAAGGGACTGAAATGACCTAGTCCAAATTATATATAAAGGGAAACTACTATAACATATCTGATAAGTAGTTAACCAACCTTTGCAATATGGATCATATTTAATTATATATATATTTTTATAACAAATAAAATCAATGCAACAAAAATTAGAAGGGAATCAATATGGACCTCCAATATGGATAATGATAGGTTTAAATCTTAACTTGAGATAAGAACCCCCAGCAATGGGGGAGAAAACCAAAGCTGAAAAAATTGGTATTTTCATAGGGGTATTAGGAGGAAGGTATTATAGCTCTCGCTTTGAGCGCCATCCAGGGGCTTGATCAGATAGGTCAACTCATAGGCATAGCTGTTTCATTGCACATGCCTGGTTAGACAGTTGGATCATCTTCATTGTAGTCTTTTAGATTTATAGTAGTGTTATATTCAAATAGAAAAGGGGAAGAGGGACACTAAACTGTGCATAAGGATCCCTGCAAGATAAGTATTGACTTAGAAAAGCACCTATTAACATTATCTATGTTCTACTATATGTTTTTTATTTTGTTAAATATTTTCCAGTTATATTTTAATCTGGGTTTGCTTTACTTGGCAGTTGTTGCACCAGCAATTCATCCAGATGCCATATGTTTGACACCACTGATCTGTTTATTAGTAAATTAAACAGCAATCCTGGTGCTACATGTGTCAAAATGAAGCACTGAGTTTTAGTAAAATATGCTCAGTACTACATGAATAGTGCAAACAAGTGCTTATAAGAGTTCAGGGAGTATATGTGATAGAGTGGAAACGAAATTACACTTGTCAAAAGAGTTGAATTTGAGTTTCAACTCTTGTCCTTATTAACTGTGTGCCTATGAGCCAATTGAGTCATGTCTCTTAACCTCTTCTTTGAGATTTAGATAACAGTACTATACAAGCTACTTGCTGTGAGAAAATCACTTTGTAAATCTCAAAGTTCTATGTAAGTCAAAGAGCTTGGATTCAAATTGTGACTCTGTTGCTTATTTCCTATGTGCCCTTGAGCAAGTCTTTAGCTAAAATAATGTTCTCTTGATTTATTTTTTCTTTAAATTTTCAAATGTATCCTTACCTTTCCCCTCTCCCAGAGAGAAAATTGATAAAACTAACCAAAATATTAAAAAAGTCTGATGCCATATATGCTGTGTTCCATATCCAATGCACCTCCTCATAGGTTTTCTTTGGGATCAAGCTCAGTCATTATAATTTCACAGGATTAAATATTAATTATTTTGTTGCTGTTTTTTTCCCATTTACATCATTGTAGTGATTGTATATATTGTTTTTCTGGGTTTTCCTCCTTCATTTTATATCAGTTCATGCAAGTCTTCTCATGCTTCTCTGTATAGTTTCTATGTATTTTTTGTATTTATAATTTATATATAATTTTTATAGCACATTCACATGTTGAAACTTGCTTAACCATTCCCCACTCTATGGGCATCATTGTTTCCAGTCCATTGATACTATAACAAGTGCAGTTATAAATATTTTGAAGTATAGGGAGTCTTTTTTATGCTTAATAATGGAATTTCTGAATCAAAGGGTAGGAAGATTTTAGGAACTCTCAGCACAATTCCATATTGCTGACAATATCTTTTAATCTCTCTGGGCCCTATTTCCATCATCTGAAAAATAAGGAAGATTGGACTAGATGACCTCCAGGTTCCTTTCCAACCTTAAATTTAGAATCTTTTGAAATATGCTGCTTTTTTGATGGCTGTGTGATTTCCCTGATGTGGCTAATACCTTCAGTTTTATAGATCCAATTGTGCAGATCCTGTCCATGTCCTTTCATCCTGTGGGTGCCATGTCCTATCTTCCTCTGGGGATCCACTCAGCACACTAAGGGCTTCCCTCCAGACCTCTTGATATTGAGGACATCGACAGTGGAGCACATGGGCTATTTTTCAGTTATTCCTTGATCTCAACTGATCCACCTACTTTTCCAGTCATACTCCTCTCTGATGATATCCCAGGGTTAAATCTAATCATACGAAACTTGATAAGGATAATTTAAATGATATACTTGGCTTAAAAAGTGACCTACACAAATACAGTATGGGGGAGGCATAATTATAAGATCATAGATTTGTAGCTGGAAAGGACCTTAGAGGTCATCAAATGCAAACCTCCCATTTTATAGATGAAGAAACTGGAGACCAGAGATATTAATTTGCTTTCTCAAGGGCACATAGCTAGTAAGTACCTGAGGCTGGACTTGAACCCAAGCCTTCCTTACATCAAATCTACAACTTTCTTCACTGTATCACACTTCCATGTATATGATTATACAGTAAACCACCTCAAATGCCATCTTCATCAGGAAGATGTCAATAAACATTTATTAATCACTTACTATATACCAGGCACTGTATTAAGTGCTGAGGATATGAAGAAAGGTAAAACATTCCTTAAGAAGTTTATAGTTTAATAGGCGAGATAACATGCAAATATCTATATCTATATCCATATCTATCTATCTATATATCTATATCTATATATCTATAGATATAGATATAGATATATATATAGAGAGAGAGATGGACACACACACACATATATATACATATATACACGTACATATCTATATATATATACATATATACATACATTGGAGGCAATATTTCAAGGAAGGTACTAGAATTAAGGGGAATCAGGAAAGGCTTCTTGCAGAAGGTAAGATTTTATCAGGGACTTGAAGAAAGCTGGGGAAGTCAGGAAATAAAGATGAGGAAAGAGAGCATTCCAAGCATGGGGGGGTCAGCCAGTGAAAATGTCTGGCATCAGAGATGGAGTATAATGTGTGAGGAACAGTAAGGAAACCAATGCCACTGTATTGAAGAGTAGGGAGAGGGTAGCAAGGTATAACAAGACTGGAAAGGTAGGAAGGGACCAGGTTATGAAGGGCATTAAAAACCAAAGGGAAGATTTTATATATGATCCTGGAGGTAAAAGGGAGACTTCTCTAGTCATTTTTGTTATTTGTAATATTCCTTCTCTAAGCCAAGGAGAGCACTTGATTTTTGTACTTTTCTAACATACTCCTGTGTTCTAATTATTTGTGTTTGTTTCTTATCTAGTATTGCCTTTTCTAGTATTGTTTCTAAATGTTATCTCTCCCCCAAGTCTAGCACAGTGCTTTGGACATATTGATGCTTAGTAAATGTTTTTTAAATGAAAATTGATTGAGGGAATGGGTATTAAAAAAAAGACATAGAGATATGGAGACTTTAGCTGAATGCAAGCTCAATGAGTCAACAATGTGACAAGGGAGAAAAAAAGTTAATATTAATCATATCCTGCATAGGAAGAGAAGTGATAGATATTCTGTCCTGGTCTGCCAATGTCTAGAGTATTTTGTTCATTTCTGGGCACCACGTTTGAGGAAGGACATAGACAAATCTTAGACAACTCCAAAGAAGGAAAAGCAGACTGAGGAAGAGAATGAAAATCATTCTATATTAAGGTCATATGAAGGAACTAAGGATGTTATCCTGGAGAAGAGAAGGCATAAGGGAGATATTACAGCTATCAAGCACTTGAAGTATTGTATACAGGAGAGGGATTAAACTTGTTTTACCTCTTCCCAGAGGGCACAAAATCTTGATTCCTCCCCAAAAGGGATTATTTTTCTCTCTTGTCTTTGTAGACCCAGTGCCTTGCACTTAGTGGGTGCTTAATACATTTTTGTTGAATGGATGAATGAACTAGAAGCAATAGGCAGAAGTCACTGAGAGAAGATTTTGGGTTATTGGAAAGAAAAATCTCATAACAATTAGAACTTACCAAAATGGCATGGACTGCCTCAAGTAGCATGATCTTCCCAACAATGGAAATATCCAAGCAGCAAGGAGATTATTTTTCAGATCAGGATTAAACCAGGTGACCACAGAGGACCTCCCCAACTCTCCAGTTCTCTGATTTTCTAATTCAAGACTGATGTGCTTGGCTAACCTTGGGCCCTTACTGAATCAGAAAATGAAGTGGATTCTTTCCAGAGCCCCCAACAGAGAGACAAATTTTCAAAGCTCCCCAACTCGAGGCAAGTCTGAAGCTGGGACACTAACTCTGAGTTTTCCCGAGGTGACAGCAGGCCCTGGTCAGCAATCCCATCACTTACGCTCTCATTTTGGCTTTCTGTGCTCAGTGGTATTTCAGGCTGGGTGCCCAGCACTCTCAGAATGGGCTCTCACAAACATTATGACAAATTACAAGCATCTCACTCCACTGAGTTCCTCGAATCCTTCCTTAGCAGGGGAGGGAGAACTCAAGGCTACAGAAGGAGCCTTTGAAGGCAGCAGGGCAAATCAACTGGCAGAGACTGAGGATAAGCAGTAATAAAATGTGAAAAGCTGAGCTTATGTCCTCTGAGATATATTATGCAGTTTATAAATAAAGTTCCATAGTTTAAGCCACATGTAGAAGGATGCAGTTTTTGGAGGCTTCCCAAAAGCTGACATTGAAGGGAAGATATGAAATGTCTTTGGAAACAAATTCCAGATGTACATAAGAAACACAAAACAGGGCATGAGCTTTTGTGCATGGGATCTTATGAACCAATTTGGTGTCTTAAGATCTTAAGATGCTTATCCACTGCTGATGATGGCCTGCCTTCTTAACAGCTTTTAGTCAAGATTTCCTCCCTTTCCAGAGATGAGTCCTCATCAGAGTAGACCCTCTTATTACTTACTCATCACTTGATTGTGACTACGTCTGATGGGAAGAGAACTGGACCAAGATTAGGAGACTCAGATTCTAATCCCAGATTTGTCACTGAGTTTTTTTTATATACTTGGGCACTCTCTGGGCCTCATTTTGTTCGTCATACTGGACAGTTGGATGGGATATCTCAGGTCTTCTCTAGTCCTTTGATTGTTTGATGAAGCTTAAGAATTCCCTTCATGGAAATAGGTGACCCTAAGCACATCCAGAATCTGTTACATTGTATGACCTTGGGAGGGTCATTTCTTGTGTTTGTTGCCTATTCTGTAATAGACAAATATTGGACTCAATGATCTCTAATGTCCCTTTCTTGATAAAATTCTGTACTAATAACTTGCTATTTGACTCAATGATTTTGTAAGTCAAATCCTCTCCCCTAAGAGTCCATGGCACATGGAGAGTCTCTCTCTCTCTCTCTCTCTCTCTCTCTCTCTCTCTC
>NW_020954548.1:30295823-30298577 GCF_900497805.2 Vombatus ursinus | reverse complement strand
TCTCTCCTAGCCACCCCCCCCCCAGTAGAGAGGCTATAATGTGCTGTCCTTGTCCTCCAACTCAGGCCATCAAGTCAAGAAGTATTAATGGAGCTCTACAATATGTTCAGTGCTGTGCTACATACTATGAGGAACGCAACAGAAGGGCAAGAAGATGTTCCCTGCCCTTGACAAACTTGTAGTCTTTTTGAGGAGATATAATTAATTTCAGTTCAACTCAGTAAATATACATTAAGAATCATCTATATGCAAGGCATTGTGTTAGAAGTTGAGGGTTTGGGGTGGGTTTTTATGAGGGACAAATCTAGATTTTTGATTTTATCTAAGTGAGAAAATATCTGTGTGGGAATGCCCCCCCCACTAATGCAGATCTCCTGCTTATTTGTAATGTATAATCTCAGAGAGTTTCCTAGGTTGGGAGGGTGGAAGGCTAGGGAGGGGGCTGGGAAAGGGCTCTGAGAGGTTGCTACTTGTCCATGGTCATACAGCTAGGATGCCTTGGACTTAGGCCCAGTTCTTCCTGCCTCCAATTCCATCCCTACATTCACAACATGATGCTGCCTCCCAGGCTCTGGAAAAAGAAAGACAAAAGGGAAATCATCCTTTTCCTCAAGGAGCTATTCTATGCAATGCTCAAATGCAATGCTACCCATTTGTTATGGTTCCTGTGTTTCTGAGAACTGGTCTAAAATCCACAGTAGGTTGTTTTTTTTTTTTTACGTCATCAGCATCTTACTTAACTACTTACTTAGCTACTCGGTCATTTCATTGATCTGATTGGTTCACAAAGAATGATTACAGAATGAGCATGACTAACTTGTTTTCTCTGGCACTTTACAAACCCTTATTTTATTTGCTCTTCATGACATTTCTGTGAGGCAGTCAGTACAATTAGTGTTATCTCTGTTTTGGGTAGTGGAAAGCACACTGATTCTGAACGTGGGAAATGAGACAAGTCTCAGTGTTGCCACTCAAAGCTATGAGATTTTGGACAAATCACTTTTTCTTTTGAATCTGGGTATCCTAATCCATAAAATGGGGAAAATAACAATTTTTCCCTTTTGAAATTGTTTTTATTTTTAGTTCCAAATTCTCTACTTCCCTCTACTCTCCCTCTACCCATTGAGAAGGCAAGAAATATGATATCCATTATACTTAGGAAGTCATGCAAAACATACTTTTGCTATCCTTCCGACATTCCCCATCCTCCTTGCCCCACAGGGCTGTTATGAGGCAAATGTTTTAGAATCATGTAGAAATATGAGCTATCAGGGGAGGAAACTTAAGCTCAAAGGCTGAGCTGACTGGACCAAGGTCACAACAGCTGGCGGAACTGAGACTCAGACTCAGATCTCTACTTATACATCAACGAACTAGGACAAAGTTTTATTCAGCCTCTGTCATATATCAAGCACTTTGCTGGGCACAGGTGGAGATGCCAAGATAGAGGAGACATGATCTCTGTCCTCATGGTGCTTACAGTCTACTAGGAGGATAGGATACATTCACAAATCATTCTAATACAAAATGGCATATAAATGTATTAGAGAAGTGACATTTAAGTCCTTTCCTAGGTCTGAAGGGGGAACAGGTCATTATTGCCCTGGAGGAATCCAAGAAAACTTAACGAAGAAGGGATATATATGTATATGTGTATACATATATACATTGTGCATATGTGTATATGTATATGTGTATGTATATATATATTTATATGCCTATCCACATCCACATATACATACACACATATACATATACGTACATATTCTGGTCCTTAAAGGATGAGAAGGATTTCTGTCAGGCAGAGAAGAAAACAAAGGGCAAAAGCCATTTTAGGTACAGGAAACTGTTAGAAAGGCCTAGAGGTCAGGGCAGAATGTGCCAAGGATAGAGGCAGAAGACTAATTTGTTTGGAAAAGAACAATATAAGGGAAGGCTGGAAAGGTGGATATACACGGACATACATATATACACACATAGACATGATTGCACACACATATAATTAAATACATATGTGTATTTATAGATATACACATACATGTAACTATATCAATCTTTGTAGCATTCTTTGAGGTTGCCAAGGAGATATAAATATTGGAGATGGTCTACTGGTCAGGATGGAAATTGCCATAGCATTCCCCTCCTTGACTCTCAGGGAATTTGCCCTAACGATGGAGTGATTGGGACAAAATTTGGACTGACTAGCTGGCTCTCTTCCCTTCTTTAAGGGAGATGTGGAACAGAAACCATAAAGAGGAAACTGGGCCCTGGGAAGAGCAAGCACACTGGCACAAGCATGGATGTGTGCATACTCAGGCAGGCATATGAAGGGCCACCATGGCATCTGGCAGCTGCACCAGGGCCTGAGAGGAGCATCCCAGGGAATCATGAAGAGAGAATGCCAACCATGTACAATGTACAGTGCTAGTTGACAGGACAGGGGCTCTGTGACTGATCCTTGCTCAGCAGACAAGTAGCAGATGCTGGATTGCTGGAACTATTCAGACTACTGAGACCAGAGCTGTTGAAACCTCTTCCCTTCTTCTCTCCACCTCCTCTCCTTCCTGAAGAGGTATGCCTCTTTACAGAGTCTCCATTTCTTAAGATTTTCTTTACTTTTTGTTTACATTTTTTCTTCTCAATGTAGTTAACCCTTGTAACACTACAATGTGTCATTTCACGTGTGTGTGTGTGAGAGAGAGAGATTGAGAGAGAGAGAGAGAGAGAGAGAGAGAGAGAGAGAGAGAGAGAGAG
>NW_020954548.1:30290767-30295801 GCF_900497805.2 Vombatus ursinus | reverse complement strand
AGTGCACGGAGAGAGAAATAGATTTTAAAACTGTAGTACATAGTTTGCCATAGAAATTCTCTGACTGAGGGTTTATGAGCTGTAGAAAAATAATTTTTGATTCATATGTTTTATAACTTCTTGGGGAAAGAGGGAAAAAGAGAGAGAAAGAGACAGACAGAGACAGATAGAGGAAGAGGGACAAAGAGGAAGAAGAAGAGAGGGGGAGGGAGAAGAGGTGAGAGGGAGAACCAGAGACAGAGACAGACAGAGGCAGAGACAAGAAATATAGAAACTTGGACTTGAATCTTTCTAGGCAAATAAATTAGAAGTTGTGCGTGTGTGTGCGTGTGTGTGTGTGTGTGTGTGTGTGTGTGCGTGTGTGTGTGTGTGTGTGTGTGTTTGGGGTGAGGTAGGGATGGGGAGGGGGGCAGTTGATTATGATTATCTTAGACTTGTATGAGAAGTAGAGGAAGAAGGGAGTAGCTAGGTGGCAAAGTGGATGGGGCACTGGGCTGGGAATTAGGCAGATTGATCTTCCTGAGTTCAAATCTGACCTCAGGCACTGACTAGCTAGGTGACCCAGGGCAAGTCACTTAACTATGTTTGCCTCAGTTTCCTCATCAGTAAAATGAGTTGGAAAAGGAAATGGCAAACCACTCCAATATCTTTGCCAAGAAAACACCAAATGGGGTCACAAGAAGTTGGACATGCCTGAAATAACTGAACAAGGCTTCATCCTTCATAAGTCTTGTCTTACCCTTTCCATAAATTCATGATTATAATGGAGTTTCCTTGTTGGTGTCCCAAAAGGCAATGGACAGATGTTTAAAAGGCAAAAGTAGGACGGGCACAAATGGATTACAATATTTTTATGGACAAACTATATATGAGAAGTAGCATAAGGAATATAACTGAAGAAATGCATGATGGGGAAAAGGAGGAGTGTCAGCCATGTAGCAACAGCAAGGGGTAATGGAAGGACACCCAAGTGCTGCAGTGGTACCTATGAAATGCAAATACTATAGATTGATAGCTGGAAGAGACCTTTGGGATCATTTAGTCAAACCCACTCAATTTATAAATTAGAAAATTGAGGCTTCTGAGAAAGATTCTGTGGCTTGCCCAAGGTCACACAGTTTGTAAGGAGCAAAATAAAGATTCAAACCTGGATCCCCTGAGTCTGAAATCCAGTGCTCTTTTCACAGTGACAAACTGTCAGCATAATGGCGAGGCCTGTTGGGTAAGTTCCCTCACGGATTAACATGAATAAGAATCACATAGGATGAGAGAAGTTACGGATGACTCATCATTTGTTGTTGTTGTTTGTTTTTCATTCTCAAAGAGGACCAATGACGTCATGAGGGTGATGTCTTGACCTGTGCATGAGTTGAATTTAATTTAATTTTAATTTAATTTAAGTGAGGCAGAACTGCACAAAATCATCAGCCTCACTCTCTCCTCCAGAGTCATTGAAGTCCAGTGGCAGGACAAAGGTCTGGCAATGATTGGCAATTGCCCAGGATGTAGTGGGTGACCTTGGCCTTTCTAAATTAAGGTCTCTCCCAGATCTGTTTGACTGAGGCCACACTCATTCAATGACAAAGGACTGGGTAAGAGTTAAGATAAAAGATGGCTCAATTCATCATCACAAAGATATCATCAATCTAGGAGGAAAAGACTCAAAATTTCTGGCCAGAACAGAAAACAATGGCTACGTACACTCATTCTAAGTCATTTGTGCCAATGGTGGGAATATTAGGAAAAGAGGGAATAGTCTGATGAGATCATAAAATCATTAAAGTATATATGAAGCTCGTGGAAATGATTGTAGAATTAGAGAGTTGGGAGGGGCCTTAAGGATCATTTAGTCTGACCCTACATTAAAGTATGAATCTCATCTACAACATATGGTTATCTAGTCTTTGCTCAGAACAACTTCAGTGATGGGAACAACTCTTTTTTCTGAGGAGAGATCTGGAAAACTCTTGGGATGAAAACAGCCCACATATGATCTTGCTAAAGTTTAGGATTCTAGTCATTGACATGTCTTACAGATTAGTCTGATCCCAGATAGATTGGTCCCACTCCCTCTGTCTACCCACCCCCAACATTTTTGACTAACTTTAGGCTCATGGGGAAGTACAACTTATAGTATCATGTCTCTAGAGCTGGAATGTAACACAGAGTCCATCTGAGTCAACCCTTTCATTTTACAGATAAAGAAACTGGGGCTGAGGGAGGCTAAGCAATTTAACCAAAGTCACATAGATAGTGAGCATGGGCTCTGAACTCAGGTCATCTCATTCCAAAATCAGCATTTTTTTCTACCGTACCAAGCCTCACTGGACATAATCTGCACCCTCATAGTGAATTGGGTAAACATTGTCAGCCCTCTTTCTCTATAGAGGAAATGAGCTAGACTGCAGTTTGGGAAATTTAGGTTAGCACCATCAGAACTACACCTTGCAAGGCTCAAGGGAAAAGGGTGAATGCAGCAGGTGAGATTGTATGCAGCAGTTGCAAGACGTGCTCCAAGATAAAAGCATTGCAGGAGTTCGTATATCAGCTGGGAGCAAGACGTAAGGTGTAGTCTAATCACATCAGCATTATAATCTAGAACTTCATTTAGCCGGAGTATTTAGGCAAATCAGACAGGGAAAGCCAAGCTGTTTCTTTGAGCAAACCAGCCTATACAAGGCAGGGAACACATGGCGTCAGTAGAGACAGATGTCAAGTGAGTGAGTCTAGGAGAGCAGCACAGTAGTATCCCAAAAATGTGGGGGCACCAGGGCTTTCTTCTTTGTGGTTTTAGTGTGGAGGTGCTCCTGGGTATTTGCATAGTTCTGGGATCATGTATTTCTCTTGGTCTAGGCTCAATATCCACCAAACCATTCTAGAATAAGAGGTATTAAGTGATGATAAAGCTGTGTTCTAGATTCACCCTCAAGCTGCCTGTATGATTACCCCAGCACAGCTGACCCCCACACCTTAGATCACTGGAGGGGTGCCAACCACAGGCCAGAAGACAAGACAAGACCTAAGAACTTCCTGGCTGTCAGGTTGCTAAGCATTGATATATACTCTTAAAGGAAGCTTCCTGGAGACCATTAACAAAAGCACTGATTGGCTTGGGTAAGTCCTACCTGCAGTCAAGATTCTGAATGGGGAGACCACCTGCTATACCTTCTATCTCTGGCCCTCTAGCTCTTCTCCTGAGATCTCCAACATCCTCTGCTACAACAGAGAGCTTTCTCACCTGCAGCTGAGCAACGGTGGGTGCTAGGCAGGACTGAGGAGGGTCTTCCAGTAAGGGGTGGGGAGGGCTGTTTTGGAAGAGGGAGCAGGAGTAACAGAGAGGGATTTCTGGTCCAACAGAGGAGGTGTAAATCAAATAGCTGTTTTGAAGCCTTTTAAGTGTTTTGACACTCTCCAATCCATCAGGGCCTTTAATTGTATTTTGACTGAGTTGTTCTATATGTAAATACCAGTTACTGTTAAGATTGTTTATAACCAAACTGTCTATTTATGCAAATTGTGTTCCAAGATCACAGCGTTTTCATTGCACGATAAAAACATTCCTTTTATTTAATGCCAAAATCGCTTTCTCCTTGGGTGGTGGTTCCCCCACCCCTCCCCTTTCCTGTTTGCTTTTAAATACAGCAAAAACGTTTGGTGTATTTGGAGGAGAAAGGCAACTCCAGCCCAGCAGAGGCCGCATTGGTAATAGGGATGTCAGGACACAGCAATATCATCACCTCTGATCCCTGCTCCCTACTACACAAACACTACCTCTATCACATGCCTCCTCTACCCCACTGCCAGATTCGCCCACTGTGACATGGTGGAAAGCACCCTGGTTTTAGAGTCAGAAGACCTTTGAGTCTCAGCTTTTACCTTAGATGTATGACTGTGAGTAAGCCACTGTACCTCAGCCTTCCTTTCATCATCCATTAAAAAATGGGCACAGAGAAATCAAATTGGATTATAGGGGCCATCCCAGGGGGTACCTGGAACTTCCCAGGAAACTTCCAGGAAATATATGGGAAATAGTGACTCATTTCTTGGTCCTTTGGGAATGGTGAACTTCTCTGCGGCTTCTGTCCTTGTGATGTCTGGTATGGAGAGGACTTGACATTTAGGTATGATATGGCAAATCCTGAGAAATCCCACCCCCTGAGAGTGGAAGGGGAACAAGGTACTTTATCAGCTAAAAGAAAAAAAAAAGCTTCTGGTTGGCTTCTTTTTCATTTATACTCTCCAAGTGGAATCATGTAACTCAGAGGCTTCCACTGAGGAGTAGAGAATGGGGCTGGCTTTCCTCTCTCCTCATGCCCAAATGGCATCTAAAGAAGGTATACAACTTACACAAGCCTAAGCCTGGCTTGGGGCTGCCTCTTAGGACTTTGATCTCTCCTGGCTAGCTAGCTAACATTGATATAGCACTTACTATATGCCAGGTGAACAAGTTCCGTTCTAGAGATTGATGCATGCAGCCTTGGGGGTGACCTGTGAGTTCAAGAGGTCTGGACATTCTGGGTCAAAATTGAATGGCAGGGGGCAGTTAGGTGGCGCAGTGGATAGAGCACTGGCCCTGGAATCAGGAGGACCTGAGTTCAAATTTGACCTCAGACACCTACCACTCACTAGCAGTGTGACCCTGGGCAAGTCACTTAACCCATTGCCTGGGGGAAAAAAAAACAAACAAAATAAAACTGAATGGCAGCAGGGGAAGAGCCCCTAACCCGACACTTTTGGAGGAGATGTTCACTTACAAAATGTTGTCCTGAATCTGCCTGTTTTAATAACAGACATATATGAGGAGATGTTTGGACAGAGCAGAGGTGAAATGCCTATTTGGCAAACCTGAAAACTGCTTTATGTTCTGATGAACCTTAAGTAACAGGCTTTCAGAAGATTGTAATAGTAGTTATACCTTAAGTTTATCAATCTGCTTTTATTTTGGTGGATGTTTGCTTGTGGGTCTTCTTTGCTTAGTATTAGCATGAACGTGTGTGTATGTGTGTGTGTGTGTGTGTGTGTGTGTGTGTGTGT
>NW_020954548.1:30240046-30290743 GCF_900497805.2 Vombatus ursinus | reverse complement strand
CATGGGATGATTAGTAGGCAGGAGGAAAGGATGTCAATTAAGAAGAGACTGCTTGTGGGACAGAGAAAGATCAGGCCAAAAAAAGGAGCCCCAAAATCTAGAAGCTTTTCCAGACTATACAAGAAACCATGAACATCTCATATCTCCTGAAGCAGAATGTATGTTCCTGGAGATCAAGGACTTTTATTTTTGTTTTTGTATCCTTAGTGCCTAGCTGCCAGCTAGGTGGCACAGAGGATAGAGCACTGGGCCTAGAATCAAGAAGACTCATCTTCATGAGTTCAAATCTGGCCTTGGACACTTACTAGCTGTATGACCCTGGGCAAGTCTCTTAACCTTGTTTGCCTTAGTTCTCTCATCTATAAAATGAACTGAAGAAGGAAATGACAAACCACTCTAGTATCTCTGCCAAGAAAACCCCAAATGGGGTCACAAAGAGTTGGACATGTCTAAAATGACTTAACAACAACAGCACCTAGCACAGTGCCTAGTACATAGTAGATGATTAAGAAATATTTGTTGATCTGAGGTTTTACCTCACCTAGAAAAGCGGCAAAGGTGAGAAAGATGGAAGTAACCAGTGTTGGAGGAATTGTGGAAAGACAGGCACATGAAAACACTCTTGGTGGTGTTGTGAATTGTTCTAACTGCTCTGGAAAGCAATTTAGAAATAGGCTAAGAAAGTGACTAAACCAACTGTCCATGTCCTTTTTTCCAGAGATGCCTCTGCTTGGCATATACCCCATGGAGGTTAAAAATAAAAATAAAGCCCTCACATACATCAACATATTTATAGCAGCACTTTTTTTTAAAGTAACAAATAGCAGGAAATAAAGCAGATGCTCTTCTGTTGGGAATGTCTCAACAGATTGCAGTTAGCTTATAAAACCTTACACAACCTGATCCACCCTATTCTTCCAGCATCATTGGATAGTACTCTCCCTCCTATACTCCTGTATCTGGCCAAACTGGCCTTGCATATGTTGCTAACACACAGCATTCCATCTTTGGTCTTCATGTCTTTTCACTGTCCACTTACCGTGGCTGGAATGTACTCTCTCCTTACCTGTGCCACATGGAGACCCTCTCTTCCTTTATGATGTAGCCCAATCACTGTCTTCTTCGTGAAGCCTCTCCTGATCTCTCCACTGCTAGTGCCCTCTTTCTCAAATGATCTTGTGTTTAATTACTTTGTATGAACTTTAGGTGCTGTGTATATTTTTGTAAGTACTTGTTTGCTCCTTTGTTTGAATGTAAGCTTGTTGCAAGTAGGGATTGTTTTATCCTTTGTACTTGTGCTCTTAGCCTAGAGTGTACTACTTGGCACTTAGCAGGCACTTAAAAATACCTGTCTGTTGATTGATAAGTGAATAGAATGCCGCTGTGTTATAAGAAATTATGGATGCAAAGAATTATGAACTGAGAAAAAATGAAATAAGCAGAACTAGGAATACTATATAAAATCACCACAATATGAACCAAAAAAGATTGAAATTGAATGTTATGTAATTATAATGTCCAAATTTGGCCCTCAAGAGGAGATATGGGAATGAACCTTATTCTCTTCTTTGCAGGGGTAGGTGACTATGGGTGTGGAACAATATATATGTTGTCAGAATCATTGATATGTTAGTTAGTTTTACTGGACTCTTTTTTCTCTTTTTTAATCTGTTATTAAGGACGATTCTCTGGTTGGGACACATAGGGGTAATTTAAAAACAAAGGATATTAATAAATATTTTTAAAATTAATGCTTGTTGAATTGAATTGAGTGTGGTGAGTGCCATGAGAATGGGAAGGACTGTGAGAGAATTAAGCAGAGGGATAGCTCACTGCCAGATCTCTGTAATTCAGAGCTAGGGAGTCAGAGTAGAAAGATATAAAGCCAGAAAGATGGGACAGCCCCACTGTCAACAATTTTGAATGTCAAACAGAGAAGTTCAGGCTTTATCCAGCCATCAGTGGGGAGAAACTGATGACATCAAGACCCAGGAGTGTGACATGATCAAAGTTGTGCTTGTCAAGAGGCAATGTAGTGTAGTAGGGTAAGAACACTGGGACTGGAGCCAGAGGTCCTAGATTCAAATCCTGGCTCTGCTACTTACTGCATTTTGTGACTGAGGCAAGTCACTTCCCCTCCCTGGGTCTCAGTTTCCCAAACTGTAAAACAATTGTACTGCATGATCTCCATGGTCCCTTCCAACCAGGAACAAATGTAATTCCAATCAACAAGCACTCTGCTGCACCCTTGGGATACAAAAACTGAAAGGGAACTAATTCCTGTTCTCAACATTGTACTAGGATAACATGATGTGAATACAAGAAGGTAAACACAACGTATGAATACACAAGACAATAAGTGATTTCTCTTGAAGAAAGAGGAGAGGGTGCTAATAACCTGAGAGAATCAGGGAAGGTTTGTGGAGGAGGTGTCACCTGAGCAGTACTTTGAAGGAAACTAAGAATTCTCTAAGGAAGAGATAAGGAAGGAGTTTATTGCAAACATGGGAGACCACTTGTGCTTGGAGGTTGGAAATGAGATTTCATGTGTGGGAAAGTGCTACCAGTCCCATGTAATGGGAATGGCAAGTGTGTAAAATGGTGTAATGGGGAATTGTCTCTGTTACTAAAGAGGCTGAGGCTGATGGTTTGCTTGAGCTCAGGAGTTAGGTGCAGCAGTTGACCATGCCAGGGGCAGTTAGGTGGGGTAGTGCTAGGCCTGGAATCAGGAAGACCTGAGTTCAAATTCCGACCTCAGACACTTGCTAGCTGTGTACTCCTGGGCAAATCACTTAACCCCTTGAGCTTCAGTTTTCTCATCTGTAAAATGATCTAGAAAGGAAATGGCAAACCACTCCAGTATCTTTACCAAGATAACCCCAAATGGGGTCATGAAGAATTGGACAAGACTGAAATAACTGAACACTAAGACCAACATCAGTATGTTAAACTCCCCACTCCTGAAGAGCAGCAGGCAGACAAAGGAGGGAAGAATCATCCCTGGTTGGAAACAGAGCAGGTCAAAACTCCCAGGCTGACATAGTGAAATTGGGCCTGTGAGTGGCCATCACACCTTGAGCCTCAACAGGATAGTGAGACCTAGTCTCAAAAAGAAAAATAAAAAAAAGAACTATCAAGGTACAGGAAAGAATGGAGGAGGAAATGCTGGAGTTGGGGGGATTTGTTCTTCATTTTTCTATTTAGCAGTTTCTACACTGCAATCTCAACAATACTAATTGTGAATAAAAGGAACAATACTAGTGGCAGCCTTGTTTCCATGATTATAACTTCATTAATACCTTTTGGTCATAAATATCCACTTCTAGGCATTTATCATGCTGGCCACAATTGCTGCCTGACATTCCCCCAGGGGATGATTTGTCTGTCCAATCTTATTAAAAGGGGATATTTAAAAGTTAGACTGAGGCTCTCAGTCATTTATAATCTACTAAATATTTAAGTGTGTATGTCTTAGTGCACCCAAAAATTGCAGAGATATTTCATGTTCCCATTTTCTCAGTATCAATCAGAAGCAGGCCTGATGTGTGCAGACTAATAGGTGAACCCTCTTGACTTTGCCTAAATTGGATTTTGGTAGGGGATTGAGGGATGGGATTTTGTGTGTGTGTGTGTGTGTGTGTGTGTGTGTGTGTGTAGAATATTGAGGTCGGTTTGCAATAAAAAAGAGATCTCAATTCCTCAAATTAATGGGTTTACAACATCATACTAACTGGTCTCCCTACCTATGGATCCTACTCCTTCAATCCCTTCTACACAAGCTATGGGAATACTCTTTCTAATGTATAGCTCTTTTTATCCCTTCCCCACTAGTGCACTTTAAATGGCTTCCCATTGTTTGTAGGTTAAAGCCTAACCTCTTCAGCCCAGCATTCAAGAGTCTCCAAAGCATGGTTTCCACTTATCCTTCAAGCTTTATCTCCCACTAGTCTTAATCTATATCCTGTGCTCCAGCCAAATTGAATTACTGGTAGTTTCCCCAAATCCAACTCACCCTTTGGAGTCCCTTTAAATGCTAACCCCTTCCCTATCTGTAGGAGAAGTCTTTGCCTCTTCTGAGATCCTGTAGTGCTTCCTTTGTGCCTACTTTATGATAGTATTTACATTCTGGTTTGTGTTATAGTTATTCATCTTCATGGCTTCTCTGCTAAACAATGACAACAATAACAACAGCAACAACAAAACACAATAGCCATGAGTTGTTTGTTTAGTCACTTTCAGTTATGTCTGATTCTTCATGATCCCTTTTGGGGTTTTCTTGACAAAGATACTGGACTGGTTTGCCGTTTCCTCCTCCAGCTCATTTTACAGATGGGGAAACTGAGGCAAACAAGGTTACATGACTTGCCACCTCACCAGTTGTGAGGTAGGTGCTATAATTATCCCTATTTTGTAGAAAAGGGAACAGGCTGAGAGAGGACTAAGAGACTTGCCAAGGAAGGTCTCACAGCTAGTAAGTGACCAAGGTAGGATTTGAACTCGGGTTTCCTTGACTCCAAGTCCCGAGCTCCATCAGTTAAGGCACTTAGTTGTCTACAAGTCTGTAAGTTTCCTTGATTTTTTTTTAATCCTACTTACCTTCAGGAGCTCAGATTAAAAGAGCAGGAAAGGATCTTTTAAAACATTTAAGGGGCAGCTAGGTGATGGCCTGGGTTTCACTGGCTGCCCTTGGTGTCTTTGATGTCTGATCAAGCTCTAAGCACTTCATGGTGTCTAACAGAAGTGCTCTCCACAACATCTATGGCAAGTGATTCTTTCACTCCTGTTTGAAGACCCACAGTTGATGGGGCATTCACTCTTATTGGTCATGGAGTATTGAGTTCTAAATCACAAGGGAAGGAGGGTTAGGGACAGGACCCTGAATGAGGATTTCCCAACCCCACCCATTCATGAGCACAAGGTATTTATAGGTCTAGTTCCCATGAGCCAGGAACTGGTTGTCCTGGGCCTTTCCCCAGGAATAGTCCTTGAATGTCATCTCCTTTGTTTAGAATGCCCTCCCCTTTTAATTTTCTGAATTCCTACCCATCCATTTGAACCCAGCTTAAAGACTTCTTGTCCTAGGAACTTTGTCCTGACTCCCTCTGTCAGTAATAGTGTCTACCCTAAACCCTTACAATATATTTTGCATGTATTGTTATGAATTATAGTTATCTACCTGTTCTCCTATCATTCTATTCCTTAATGACATTTTTTACTACCGTTCTTCAGATTTCTTTAGTGGTTATTTATTTCACTCTGAGCTCATCCACCATGAATCTTTTCATTTCCCTCTACATATTCTTCATTTTTAATTCTTTGGGAACTAGAACAAAGGTGAGAGATGACAGGTGCCACATCGGCACCCTTGTGATACAAGGAGAATGCTAAGAATGTCTCCAGCATGTTGGATGGATGCCACTATGACATTCTTATGAGAGGATGTGGACTGGAAGCACGTGCATCTTATGATTGGCATTGTTGGAAGGAACTTCCAAATGGATACGATTCATTTGAGTATCTGATTATAGGTATATGTTGTGCTTGTTCTCATAGAAGGAGGTCCTCCCAGAGTCAAATGGGAAGTGCATCTGTCACATGAGAAGTGGCCTAGTTAAGTTCAGCAGACTAATCATCAGAAGGGTGGTCATAGGACAAGGATTGATTTTGCCCACAATGACTCACATAGACTGCATTCTTCTTCAGAGGAGACTCCAGTCTGGATAGAAAACTTTGATCCTTGTGTAACCTGTATGATCCAGCCCTGCTCTCTCAAGGCCAGCAGGCCTACACTGCCCTTCAAGATTCCAGGGCACCCTGAGGAATTTGTAGGTGTCTTTTTTCTAGTGCCTTTGGGTCAAGCCCTCACCAGTTGTGTCTTCTCCATTTGTTAGGGACCTATGACCAGCAACCCAGTTCCACTTTTAACATCAGGTAGCTTTTACAAAAATATATCTACTTCAAAGATAGAGTAAGAGCAAATTGACAAACTAATACCCTGCGGGCGTACCCTCCCCTACATGCACCACCTCAGAATCTAGGGAAGTATAAGTCTCAAAGCTTAGCTCAGTTCCTAAGCTCTGTTCAAAGTAGCATAGCTATTGAATGAGTTGTTTTTTATTTTATTTTATTTTATTTTATTTTATTTTATTTTATTTTATTTTATTTTATTTTTTGCTGGGCTGGGGTCCTGGAGGTCACTCCCAAAGATCATCATTACTCCTCATCCCTTAAAGCATTGATACTGGGCTGGAAACAACCCCTGGCCTAGATTCAAATTTCTAGATTCCTGAGGTTCACTCTGTCCTGGAAAGGAAAAGGTTAAGGAGGGAGGACCATGTCTCAGAAGGCATAGTTTCTCAGGGTTATCAGTTAGAAGGCTACTGCAATAGCTCATGGGAGAGTGTCCAGGGTCTGAACCAAGGTTGTGAGTGGAGAGACATGAAGACAGAAGCTTTCACATTCAAATGTTCCATCTCTTGTAGCTCTAGCTCTATGCTTTACAATCAGTAGACCAACAGGTATCTGTTAAGTAAATACTATAGGTCAGGCATTGGGCTCTGTTCTAGGGATACAAAGGCAAAAAATGAAACAGCCCCTGTCCCCCAAGTAACTTACAGTCTACCTGCACACATAACTGCTTAATAAATGTTAGTGGATTTGAATTGAGTTCAGTTGAATCTCTATATCCCTGTGGTTTATATTGAGCACTGTTACCCAGCTCTGCCTTACCTTTGGAATTTGGGATGGAGTGGAAAAGACCTCTTTTTTTTTTTTTAGTTGGTTAAAGTGTTCACATGAAATGGACACTAAACCTCTCCAACAGCCAGCCCAGACGGCATGCTAGTCACATCCACTTCCTGAGGAAGGAGGCGCTGGCACTCTCCTAAGTAGCCAGCTGTCATTGCCGAATGTACAATATTACTGTTGTCAGCATTAATAAGAGACAAGTGCCTAGAGGCTTGTTACCCACCAATTAAACTTTGAATTTTATTGTGCAACTGTGAACAGGCTTTACGATATCAGAGCTTTTGGCAGTTAAATACAACTAATATTCATCGTTCCCACATGGGCTCTAATGTGCTACTCCATTAAAAGTGTGATTAAGAAATTAATTGATCTGGAAGAGATTGGCACATGCTCTAGACATTATGGCGGCAACCCTTTCATTAATAAGATGGTTGCTCTTTACAGGTGTGGTCATTGATTGTTCCTCTCCAGACATCTGGGTGGACCAGAGAGGTGTGATGGTTAACTCTGTCCATAAGGATAGAACTTGATGGAGAGGGTGTCTCTCCTTGACTTCCATCAGTTTCATACTTGATATGGGAATCCTTTAAAAGAAACATGATTTCACCCATATAGGTCATTCCTCTACCATCACAGTTCTCAATGCATTTATACCTTCTTAGACAGCTTTTCATAAACTGTTCTGCCTCTCCACTCCCCAAACAAACCAACAAATAAACAAATACACAGAAACATCCCTACTTATAAGCTTCAGGCCAATCTCCTGGTTATACACCTCCATTCGCTTAGGCTGGGCCATGGATGGCCCATTCAGTGGCCTTTGTATGAAGTCTTTCCAGCACGATAGAACTTGTCAGAGTTTGTTGCCTACTGACTTAACCTTTAGAAATTGAGGGTAATACTTAATCCATGAACTTCAGTGGAAGCATTTCCATAAAGCCTCTGTTAAGTCAGAATACCTCAAGGAGAAGTTATGGAGAGACACCCCCTTCCCCAAATCACATATGGCAAAGAACCTCATATGATTTAGACAGGAGAAATAAAAACGTAAATTGAAGTTTAGAAGTACTAATACTTTTTGCTTTAGAAGACTTTATAACTCCTAGGATCATAGATTTTTAGCTAGAAGAGACCTCAAAGGCTATCTAGTCTGAGACCCTCATTTTTCAGATAAGGAAACTGAGGCCCAGTGGACTGTTCAAGGGCAGACAGGTAGAACACATGAAAAGCCAGATATAAACAGTCTTGTTTTCTTTCCACTGCATTGCTGCTACCTTAATTTAGATACCAGACAGTTTTTCTGAGGTCTTCTTTGAGCTTGTCTGACAGAAGAATTATATGATGAGCACGACCAGATAGGAGGGAGTGAAGCTTCCTGTTACCAACAATGAATTGAAAGGCAATGATGTTGGAGGAAACAACAGGCAAGAAAACATACATACACACAGGTTTTTCAAGACTGGCTTCCCCTTGGTGTTTCTTACAAGATCATTTTTTACTGTCTGAAGCAACTGGAAAGTAGAATTCATGGATCCCCCAAAAGGAAGGAGTCCCCTTTGAGAAATGAATCAGGGACAGACAAAATGTAGGAGCCAAGATGATGGGTGATCCCATTCTCTAAAAAGCTTTTGTTAGGTGGAACACAGGTACTGGAAGGCTCACTTTGCATTAATAATAATAATGATGATTTGTTGTGTTAGAAATTATTAAATAATGTAGGTTAAATTTAAAAGCGTGTCCTACATACTTTTTTTGGAAAGCTGGTTGTTAAACATTTATCAACATATCTTTTCCTATCTCTATCTTCTTTTGTGATATTGTCACCTCATCTTTTTTCCCCCCTCTATCAGTTAAAACTTGGGCCAAGCCATTCCTTCAGCTTGACTAGAGCAGGGGAAAATGAATTTTATGTCATTATCTTTCTACCAAGGTTTTGAAACCAAAGAAAGTATTATGAGGTGATTTCCACGTGGTTAGTTGCTACTGCTGCCATGAAACCCTTCCCAGAGTCTCTGGCTGGGAGCGTCCTCATATCGCTTTGGGTGGATCTTTCATCAGCACCTACTCAGTTCTCTTTTGTGTAGATAGTATTTCTTTCTGTGTACCTTATCTCATGTGACTATAGGATCAATTTTAGAAATAGAAAGGATGGGAGAGATCATCAAGTTCAACTTTATCATTTGACAGGGGAGGAAACTGAGACTTGGACAGAGGAAGCCACTTCCTCAAGTTCCCACTGGAAGTTAGTGGCAGAGCCTGGACAGTAAGCCAGGTCTCCTGGCTCCTGGTCCAGTGCTTTTTGTACTAGCCTATGCTGCTACCTTCTTTCTACAATGTTATAAATGCCATGACATCAAAGATGGTGTCTTAATCCCTGGCTTTGGGTCTCCAGCATAGCGCAGAACCTTGGATATGGCAAATGAGCAACATTTGCTGAATTGAATTTGAATCTATTTAAATATTTAACATCACTTTACAGCTAGGTTATTGTAATGGACTCCTAAACTGCTCTCAATGTATTTATTGGACTCTTGATTTCACCCAGTTGCCAACATGGTCTTCCCAGTGCATACACAGGGCTGACTCTGTCACACCTCTCCTCAAAAACCTTCAGTGTATCCTTATTAACCACTGAATAAAACTTAAACTCCTTATTTTGGTTTTCAGTATGGCATAATCTGGCTCTTGCTTACCTTCCCAGCTTTGTCTCATGCTGTTCTATTTCTTATCCTATCCTCACCTATTAGCCTAGGCTGATTCTCCCAAATATACTGGTCTGAGAAGAGGGGTCCACTGTTACGACTATTCTGAGATGCCTAAAACTCATGAATGCCTGGGGAAAACAAGCAGATTCCAATGTTTGCATTCCTTCAATCAGGATGTTTGTTTTGTTAAAAACCCAAACCACAAACCAACAGTACTGGTGTTAAAATCAGAAAAAGCCTAAATTAGGAATTCCAGCTTGGACAAATGTTGGTTGTACTTATTCTGGTTAAGTCACTTAACCTGTTTGTGCTTCAGTTTCCTCATCTGTAAAATGGGGTTAATATTGCTGGCATTATCTCGTTCATAGAGTTCTTCTAAGGAAAATGATGTGGAAGTGTTAACATTCATTCAACAAATGTGTGTGTGTATGTGTGTCCACATGTGTATGAGAGAAGGTCATATGTGAGTCCCTTGCTAGGAATCACAGGGAATGCAATAATGAATATAGAATAAATCTTCCCTGATCTTGAGGAGCTCATAAGTCAGAAGGGGACATTAGACATGTGCAGATAGAAAACAGAATGTAATAGATGAATAGAAAAGGACCAAAATGCAATGAGAAGTTTAAATTAGAGATATAGAGTGGTAAAGTGTTTGGAGCATTGGAATTAGAGTTAGAAAAATGTAGGTTTGAATTCTGCCTCTAACTCGAGATAAGTGACCCTGGACAAGTCACTTAATCTCTCTGAGCTGCAGTTTCCTTTTCTGTAAAATGGAGATACTACTATCACCTCCCCTCCCCAATGGATTGTTGTAAGGATCCAGTGAAAATGTATGTAAAGCACTTAATGTCATTTAAATGTCAGTATTATTATTATTGTTGTTATTGTTATTGTTATTATTTCAGCTATCACTCTGCAGGTTAAATCTTGGATCAAATCTTTCCTTCAACTTGGCCAAAGAAGGGAGAAATGGGGTGTGCCAGGGAAGGCTTCATGGAGGAGGTCTTGCTTAACCACACCCGTCAATCCCAACCCCATGCCTGGTTTCATAGCCTCAGCAGAAAGAAACTGCAATCAAATCCCCAATGAGAGTATATTTTATTTTTCATCTTTTCCAGATGGATTGAAGAAACAGAATGTCTTTTCTTTTCTTTTTTTTTTCCCTTCGACACTGTCCTGTTATAAAGAATCTCAGAGAGATTCGTGTTTTGATTTATTCAATTCTTTTTCTCCATTGATTTTAATTAAGTTCACTGGCAGCTTCTAAGCCTGAGGAAGAAGAACAACAACTGAAAGGAAAAAAAAAACCCAACCCAACCAAGCAGCCCCCAAACCCCCAAAGCAAGTGTTTTTCTTTTGCAATTGAGTTTTCCAAGTTCTGAAGAGCTTAGCAGGAGAGAATGAAAGAGGAACTTGCAAGCAGAGACATTTCCTTTGCTTTATCGGTCCCCAAATAATAAACATAAAATTAAAATCCTGTTAAGGAAAATCACAGAAGTCATTATGGCTTGGCACTGACAGCGCCTTTGATCAAACCTTTTATGTAATTTCACAGTTTCTAAGGGAATTCGCCAAGCAGACATTGATCATTCTCTCCAGGGTTTGATTTTCTTTCTCCCTGCAAAAACAAGGCAGAGAAAGGAGAAATAAGGGGGGGGAGGGGAAGGAGGGAGAGAGTAGAAGGGAGAACTCCTCCCCCCAATTTAATCTTTTGATCTTGGTTCATATCTTGTTTGTTAGAGGAAAATGCCATCCGCACCTCGAGGAAAGTCAAACACTCTCAGTTGGCTTGACCCTTTCTCTGGTGGAGTCTGATGGTTATTGAGTCAGGAGTAACTTCCCAAGCATTAGGAAGAGTCTTAGGGAAGGTTGAAAGAGCTCCAAATAGTCAAATCTTATCTGTTGAATCCAATTCAGTGGAAAATTAGGGAGAAGCCGAGGTGGAGGGTTGGGCAAAGATTAGGTTAAAATTAGAGTACGGCTACATTTAAAGCTGGGTTTAGGGTTAAGATTGGTGTGAGAGTTAGACTTCAGACCTGGGTTAAAGTTAGAGGGAGGCCTGTGACTAGGGTTTAGGTTATGATCTAGGGTTAGGTATTTGATTGAGACGAGGATGGTAATGAGGGGCAGCTAGGTGGTACAGTGGATAGAGCACTGGGCCTGGAGTCAGGAAGACCTGAGTTCAAATCCAACCTTAGACACTTATTAGCTATGTGACCCTAGCTAGGCAAGTCATTTCACCCTATTTGCCTCAATTTTCTCATCTATAAAATGAGCTGGAGAAAGAAATGGCAAACCACTACAGCATCCTTGCCAAGAAGATCCCGAATGGAGTCACAAAGAGTCAGACATTACTGAAATGACTGAACAACAACAACACCAACAAGAGTGAGAGTGACATTAAAGAGTAGGTTTAGCGCCAATGTTAATCTAAGATCCACTTTTGGGATTGGCATGAGGGCTTATACTTGTTGTAAGGTTTGGGCAAGTTACAACTTAATTTAGGTCTTGATTTAGAATATGGGCTTCAGTTAGGCCCACGGTTTTGATCTGGCTTAGGACTTGGTTAAATGACAGGTCTGGAATTTGAATAAGTGTGAGGCCTACATTTTGGGCTTAGGTTTAGGCTTCTATTTGTGCAGGTTTCAGAATTCTGGTTAAGGTCAATCAGTGTACCAATGAACAAGTATTCATCAATTGCCTGCTGTGTGCAGCCAGGGTCAAGGTTAGGGTTAATGTAGACACACCTATGAAAAACAATCAAGGAACCATTATTCAATGAGTAAATTCATTTTTTTTCTTGGTTTTTGTTTTTTAGGAGGTGTCATGGGAGAATAATTGTTTTAGGCGACACATGCACATAGTTCCCATTTTGTCCTCCAAAGAAGTAAAATTTCCCTTTCCTTGCATGGTATAGCTTCCCTGTGGCTGTGATCTAATTGTGGACATGAGATCTTGTAGTTTATATTTCATCTAAACTTTTCACTTATATTATTTAGTAAACTTCTATTGTTTAGTACTAAGGAGGGAGATTTTTTCCTAAAGTCCCATGCTCCTTGGTTTGGGTCTTTTTTTCCTTCTTTATTCTCTTCCTCTACCAATGCTAGTAGCTAGTTCAAGTGGACCTTTGTCCTTTCTTGAAGAATAGGGAGAGGATTTCAAGGACAGACTGTTTTAAGCTGGGCTCAATCCTGAGTACATTTTCCTGTATCTTGGTGCTCTGTAAATTTAAATTTTTAATGCACGATTCCTTTTATGAACTCCCCTGCGTTCCTGCCATCAGTCCCTAGGCTCTTTTACTACTTCCTTCAACTCAGAGGTTATGGGTTTGTCATTCTGGTTGAACCTATGGTCCAACCACTACTGTGAACTGTTAACTATTACTATTTGGAGTTTCTGGAAGAGGAAGGTCCTCTCTCCCTCTCCTCCCCCCCCCCCCCATTAGGCCTACTCTCTCAGGGCAATATGAAGATATTGAAAAACTGAAGTGACTCAGCAGGAACGATGGCCAGGAACTTGAAAATTGTTTTCTTGGCAGAATAGTCCTACTACTGGGGAAGTGAAGACTTAGGAGGGCTATGTGAACATTAGCTTTAAATATCTGTCAAGATGTCGTGAAGAAGGCAGAATGGACTCACACTGTGTATCTGTATGAGGCAGAACAAGGACAAATGAATGGAAGTTATAAAGAGGCAGGTTTCTTGTCCAAGGTATGAATGAATCTCTAACAATTTTATGTCATCCAACAGTAGATTGAACTGTATGTGAGGGCTGAGCCTCTTGTGAAACATCACCAGGCGTACTGGATGACCAACAGTCAGGAATGTTGCAGAGAGCTTCTTGAACTGGCTTAAGAAATTAGACTAGATGGCCTGAAACCAAACTCTAAGATTATATAGTTCTTATTGTATCTTCCTAGCACCTAATATAGCATTTTGCATTTGCATATAGGCCCATAAGATGATAGGATTTTAGAGTTAGAAGGGAGCTTACAGATCAAATAGTACAAAATTAAGTATCTACTAAGTTGTCATTCAATTAAAAATTGTAAGATTTTGTGACTGAAGAAGATAGTAAAGCTTTGAGACCTAGCTAATCCATTGGATGAGTGTCAGTATTCATTGGGTCAAATATAATAAGATAAAATGTGTCAGTGAAATAATAACTTAGGTTCAAAACATCAACTTCAAAAGTAAATACATGAACTGATGCTAAGTGAAGTGAGCAGAACCAGGAGAACATTGTACATAGTATCAACAACATTGTGTGTTGATCAGACTTAGCTCTTCTCAGCAATACAATGATCCAAGACAATTTCAAAAGACTCATGATGGAAAATGTTATCCACATCAAGAGAAAAAATTATGGAGTCTGAATGCAGATTGAAGCATATTATTTTCACTATTTTTTTTGTTTTTTCATGGTTTTTCCCTTTTGTTCTGTTTCTTCCACATGACTAATGTAGAAATATGTTTAATATGATTGCAAATTACCTATATCACATTGCTTACTGTCTTGGGGAGGGGGAAGAGTATGGAGGGAGGGAGAAAAATTCAATGCTCAAAATCTTATGAAAATGAATGTTGAAAACTATCTTTACGTGTAATTGAAAAAAAACTATTTACAAAAAAAAACTTCAAAAGTAAAGGAGAAGGAAAGCGTAGCCACATAGCAGTTCAATTGTGTGAAAAAAAAAGATCTGGGGGTTGCAGTGGAGTTCGATATGAATCAACAGTATGATGTGGTAGCTGAGAAAGCTAGTCCAATAGTATGTTCAGAATTAGGGAGATGGTAGTTCTACTGTACTTAGACCCAGTCAGACCACATTGGGAATATTGTATTCAGTTTCTGGCAGCACAGTTTGGGAAAGATGATGACAAACGGGAGAATTTCCAGAGGAGGGTAATCAGGATGATGAAGGGTCTTGTATTCATGCTACATAACAGTCAGCTGAAGAAACTGAGAATGTTTAGCTTGGTTAAGAGAAGATTTGGGTGGGACACAATAGGTATCTCCATGTGTTTGTAGGTCTGTTGCTTATGACAAAGATTGTCTTTGTTCTACTTGGTCCCAGAGGACAGCACTAGGAGTAACGGGAAGAAATTTCAGAGACAAATCTAGATTTTACATGAGGAAAAATCTTCCTACCAATTTTTTTTGTTTGTTTGTTTTTTCTTTTGTTTTGTTTTGTTTTTCCCCAGGGGTATGGGTGGGAGTTGAGGAGGTAGAAATCTGACTGCCCTGTGATTGTATGAGTATAAGGAATTCCTGGAGGGGAAATCCCTTTACTGGTACATATCAGTACTTCCTCTGTACTGGGCAGCTAGGTGGCACAGTGGCTAGAGCACCGGGTTTGGAGTCAGAAAGACTTATCTCCCTGAGTTCAAATCTAGCCTCAGACACTTACTAACTGTGTGAACCTGGGCAAGTCACTTAACCCTATTTGCCTCAGTTCCTCATCTGTAAAATGAGCTGGAGAAGGAAATGGCAAACCATTCCAGTATCTCTGCCAAGGGTAAAAAAAAGAAAACCCAAATGGGGTCACAAAGAGTCAGACATGACTGAAATGACATAACAACAGCTTCCTCTGTTACTCAAGCATCTTAGAGAATTGTTTAGGGCCTCTGAGAAGTTAAATATCTTCACCAGAGTTACATAGCTCATATGTGGCAGAGGCCAGGAGCCCAAAGTCAGTCCTGTAACTACTCGGCCATGATGTCTGTTTCCAAACAACAAACTCTATCCAAAAGTGGAATGGACTACCTCCAAAAGTCAGAGATCTCCTTCAGCTTTTAAGGCAAAGGCTCAATGATTTCTTGCTAAGTATGTTTTAGAAAGGATTCTTTTGCAGGTGCAGGTTGAACTAGATGGCCTCCATCACTAAGAATCTGTGATTTTGTGATTAACAATAACTCATAAATGCAAATGATTAATAAATGCAATTAATAATAAATCCATAGAGGTTTAATCATATGGGAAGCACATGATCCCAGGGAAGACTAGAAGGAGGATTGTTTGGATCAATAGCTGCTGATAGGATTTTAGGTTTATAATCCATAGGGAGGATTGGGGAGCAGTTCCACTAGTTTCTGGAACCTTCTGTGAACACATGGGACACAGTCAAAAATTCTGTCTTTCGGTCATTCCTGTTATCTTCCTACAGCAACATTAGTGTTGCACTACAGGGCATATTTTCATGACATTTTTAATACAGTGCTTAGCTCCTCGAGATGCCCTTCTCAAATACTAACCAGTAAAGTTAATGGACCCGAGTACCTGCTGGGGAGGGATGAGAGAGAGCTTACAAAATCTTACCTTAAATGCCAATGCAATGATAATGCTCACCCCACCGCCCTGCCTTTTTCCTATTAAAGTTAGAAATGAACTAACAGCCGCTGTAGTAACCATTAACAGTGTCTGCGGCTGATGTGAGGATGCCATTTTGAAACACACTTGACTCATCCTTCATCCCAAGAGCATGGGGAAAGATTAAGGGGGCCCTGCTTCTCTGTCTTGACTTTAATTAAGACAGTCATCAAATTGGATATGAAAGGAAATTTAGAAACCTCAGCTAAAAATTCAGGAGGGATATAAAATGGGACAATTTACTATTTGCCGATCTTGACTCCATTATCACTGTAAGCAGTCATGGTGACTTAGCTTTTGATAGATGCCTGGAAATACCTAAAGCAATCTCTTTACAAAGTTTAATGACCTTACCTCATTTAGCTTTTGAAATATTTCCATGGCAATGGGGATAAAAATGGCAAGATTGTTGTAATTATGCAGCAGAAGGTCAGTGGTGCCTAACTTTTGATAAAGGTCTAAAGTTCCTTACAGCTATCAGGGACAAAGGGAACTGTCCAAACTCTGTTTCTGTGGGTCTCCATGCTCTCTTAAAATGCCATGCAGAGGATGGCAAGGAAAGGCAATGATGATAACAGCAGCATGTGTACCTCCAGGGGGTAACATTTTTGTTATTCTTATTGGCACTAGATGACAAGAAAACCACCATTTTGTCGACTGTTGAAGCAGCCAGTTCCTTAGGAGTCATTGTATTATAAGAGTACTTAGAGATAGGAGGGTCCTTACACATCATGGAGTCCAACCCTTTTATTTATTTTAGATGAGGTCATTGCAGTCCAAAAATGGGAATAAACTAGCCCAAGGTCATAGAATAGTATAACAAGAGGTAGGATTTGAACCGAGGTCCTTTGACTCCAAGTCTAGGGCTCATTTTACTATACCACAGACTTGCTACTAGAAAGAATGGTTGGTTTTGAGGCAGTGTGGTATTGTGGCAAGTGCACTAGCTTTGAAATAAAAGAATCTGGATTCAAATTTTCCCTCAGCCACTTATTACCTGTGTAACCTTGGGCAAGTCAGTTAACCTCAGTTTTCTCATTTGTAAATGAAGTGGTTAAACTAGACAATCTTTCAGGTTTTTCCTAACTCTAGATCTATGATCCTATGACCCACACTGTGGCGGATTTCTACATCAGATCTCTTGGATCATATGTCTTAGCTTGGTTTAGTGGTAAGAACATCAGAAGATCTGCCTGACTTTATAATGACCTTGGCAATTCAGTCAAAAAGCCTTTCCAGTATCCAATCTAATGTAATAAGAATTTATTAAGCATGCATTATGTACAAGGTGCTGTGCTAGGTGCCAGAGATGCAAAGACAAGAACAAAAAGCAGCCTTTGCCCTTAAGGAGGGGTGAAACACATGGACATAACACTAAGGACAAGGAATAGCCTTAGGAGGAATAAGTTAGGGGGATAAATGGGAGCCTGCAATTGGAAAGAGAAATTTCAGAGGTGGAACAGTTATGAGTGTTGGTCACATGAAGGGTGTGGATGTCCCTGTGTATGTGTGAGGTAGAGATCATGGGAGTTTAGGAGTTTGGATAATTGGGAGGCCAGGGTGTTTGAAGGGTCATCAACATGTATATTAGAGTTTGAAAGTAGGAGAACAGAGAGGAAGTTCAGGTACTGAACTTCTAAAATGATCTGGAGTTTAGTAGATGATTTTAACATACACTTGAAATTGAGATTTATGGAGTGACTCTCCCTCATTTTATAAATGAGTGAACTAAGGTGCAGGGGGGAGGTAAGTGACTTACCCAAGGTCACACAGGTAGCAAACATCAGAAGGGATTTGAACGCAGGTCCTTTGACTCCAGTGCCAGTGTTCCCTCCACTGTTCCCACCATTGGCTCTCCCCAGAAGACATCATATCCCTGGGTACACTCTCTTGGTGGGCATCCTTTTGTCACCATCACTTGGCAACCTCTCTTCTCCTTTGAGAGTGATTTCATGCATCTCTATCACGAGGTTCAAGTATATGTCACCCTCATCTACCAACCTCCAGATGCCTGTCTTTTTATCTTCATCACTTAACATAGTGCTTGACGCATAGTAAGTGCTTAAGAAGTGTTTATTGACTGATGTGAATTCAAGTTCTGCCTCTAACACATACTGGCTGTATAACCATTGGCAAGTTATTTAGCTTCTAAGTGCTCTAGGGCAATTCTCTAAGACTTAAGTGGCAGAAAAGGTCTAATCTGCATTTATAGAGAGATTTTCTTCACGTGATAGTTTTCTATATCTCTTTGTCTATCTATATTTTGTATATGTTTATTTATGTACATACTCACTCCCCTAGTAGAATATAAGCATCTTGAGGGCAGGGGCTGTTTTCTTTTTATCTGTGTCCCTAGTACCTACCACAGTGCCTGGTATAGTGTAGGCACTGAAGAAATGCTTGTTGACAAATTATTAAGCCTAGTTTGTACTGTGCCCTAACCCAGAGGTGGCAGCACAGGATATTCCTAATTAAGCAGGAAGGTATGTAGAGTTATTCACTGGAACATAAGAGGAGAATCTGTTTTTACTAATAAAATATGTGCTGTTGATTTAAACATCAAGGGATCCCATGGAACCCATGTTTCTTCATAGGATCATAGATTTTAAGTTGGAAGGGACCTTAGAGGTCAGCTTGCTCAGCCCCCTCATTTTACAGAAGAGAAGACAGGTCCATAGGTTTCAAGTGACTTACTCAAAGTCCCATAGTTAACAAATAGCAGAGCTAGGATTTGAACCCAAATCCTCTGACTTAAAATCCAGTGCTCTTTCCATTGCACCATATGCTATCTTCCCTTAATCTGATCTCAAAGCAGGGCATTGTCAGTAGTGTAGTGCAGTGTGTTGTTGTCTGTCCTTCATTCTCAAAGTGGACCAGTGACATCAGGAGGGTGATGTGTTCACTTACAAATGAATTAGATTTAAGGGAGGCAGGGCTGTGCAAAGTCATTAACCTCACTCTCTCCTCCAGGGTCATCTAAGTCCAGTGGCAAGACATAGATCAGGACAACTGGAGATGACTCCTGATGCAATGGGAAGTCTTGGCCTTTTTAAGCTAAGGTCTTTCCCAGGTCTCAGTTTGTCTGAGGCAATATAGTGTAGTGTGAAAAGCGCTGACCTGGAAAATGAGACACTTGGATTCTAGTCCTGGATCATCCACTAACTCAATCTATAACTGAGTAAGTCATTCTTCCTGGGAGTCAGTTTTTTCATCTGTAAAATGAGAAGGTTGCTAATTTGAGCTGCATTAAGAGAGGCAAAATGTCTAGAATGTAGGAGGTGATATGCCTGCTGTTCTCTGCTCTGGTCAAATGTATTGGGTATGCCTTTAGATGCCATATTTTAGGAAGGACATGTATAAGTAGGAGATCACCAACAGGAAGGGGATTATAATGGTGAAGAGTACTGAGATGTTGTTATAAGAAGATTAGTTAAAGGGATGGGAGATGTTAATCCAGGAGAATGCATATATGCATGGACGAATGAATACAAAAGCATTTAATGATCATTGACTGTACCAAGAGAGGCAGCTAGGTGGCTGAGAGGATAGATCACTGGGCCTAGAGTCAGAAAGAGTCAAATATGACCTCAGATGCTTATTAGCTGTGTGACCCTGGGCAAGTCACTTAAATTCTATTTGCCTTAATCCTCTGGAGGAGTAAAGGATAAACCACTCCAGCATCTTTGCTAAGAAAACTTTATCTGGGGTCATGAAGAGTCAGACATGACTGAACAGCAAATGTGCTGAGAACTGTGCTAAGTGCTGATGATATAAATAGAAAAAATGAGATGGCCCCCTCTCAAGGATCTCCCAATTCTTGTATGATTGTGGGAGGCAATACATGGAAGAGTTTGGCTGAAGGGAAGATGAAGGTGCCCAGAAGTCCTAAGGCTGGATGGCAAATCCCAGGCAGGGCTCCTTAGGGTGCATCAGATGTCCTTATGACAGTGTTCAGGGGTCTGGAGGTCAGAGAGGCTGTGGAGATGGTAAGACTTGAAAGATCACAGTAGCAAGGCAGATGACAAGCTCTGGTGGTCTTCCACCTCACACGAAGGTGTAGAATTGATGTCTCTTTCTTATCTAAACAGTGTGAACAGTTGTGATACATTTTCTGACTTAGAACTACCTACTGGCCTATAATGGGCAGGAGTGGGGGGAAGGGGAAAAGGGGAGACACCTCTAGGGGCTAGTCTTCCTCACACTAGGATGCCCCATGAGGCCTAGCTGGCCCAACGGTTGACCAGAGAGTGAAGGAAGGGAAAGGCGAAGAGGGCACCCTGGTGGCAAATCATGAGAACTGTATTAAATATGTGAAAGGCTGACAGGTGGAGGCAATGGGATGATCACTTGCCAGGGTGTTTTTTGGGGAACTCTTATTCAGGTGCCTTTTGGACTCGATATCTTTTGAGGTTCTTTCCAAGTCTGAGAATCTGTGGAATTTGTGACCAGGTCCCTTCTAGCTCCAACACTGTATGTCATATGTTTTAAAGCTCTTCCCAATTCTAATGTTCTGTGTAAAACAACAACAACAACATGAATAGATCTGTGGTCTCATAAACTTGGATGTTTCCATCAACACAATGCCTAGCACATAGTAGGTGCTTAATAAATGTTTATTGATTGACTGATAGCAACTCATCCATGCCTGTTCATCCTATGTGACTTTTGTCCATGTCCTCCCATGATTGCAACAGGGAGTCCATGCACCTTGCTGCATACCTTCCTCACTTATTTTGACATCTTAAGGGTACCAGTGAGGGTACGTGAGCTGGAAAAGCAACTGGATTAGACCAAGAAGACCTAGAGGAGCTCCATGCTAGAGGCAACACCATCGTGAGAGTGCCGACAGATGGATTCATAAGATATCTGAAGGAAGGGAGGACATGACCTTTTTGTTGTTCTATGCTCATGACATGCAATCCCCTCCTATACTGTCTGTGCATTTGCACTGGCTGTCCCCACATGACTGGAATTCTGTCCCTTCTCCTCTCTGTCTTTTGGAATCAATGATTTCCTTTAAGACTCAACTCAGGTGACATCTTCCACATGAGGCCATATCTATTCTCTCTTCCACCAACTTCTAGTGCCCACACTACAACCTGGTATCTGTTTTCATTGTTTTTCTTGCATATACCTATAAATTGTACCTCCCCACCCCCAACCCATATATGCTCTCAGAGGGCAAAACTGTTTCCTTTTTGTCTTTGTATCCTTGGACACCAACACACTGGTATATGATGGGTATTTAACAAATGCTTGTTTATTGATTGTTATTTATTGTAAGGTCACTTCTAGCTTTAAATTATGAGCCTTAATAGACCATGAAAATATGAGTTTAGATGATGATGAAGCCTAGAGACTAGGACTTCCAGGGCTTTTGCAAAGTCCTCTAGTGCCTGATCCAGTGCCCTGTATCCAAGGGGAGCTTCATAAAGCTTGCTGTATCAGTGATGGGAACCTTCGCTTATTCTCAATTAGGGAGGCATCTGCAAAAGTGAAACAGAGAAGGCAGGGGGTGGATTTGTAAAGGAGGTTGGCACCAAGGAGGTAGGAAAAATCATACAGGAGCAATTAGCCTTAGAGATGTCAAGTGGCCTGGGTACTAGAGGAGCTGAGTTGGATGAATAAGACCCAAGCTGGCTTTTTGACTGGCACTTGGCTGTTTTTCTTTGGGTGCTTTCCAAGGTATCTCATCCCTTACCAGATCAGATTAAGGAGTGGAAAGGGCTAAACCCCAGAATGAATCACTGAAGGAGGGAAGGGGATTTCTTCTGGTGGGGATTATTAAAAAAATCCTCCTTGGAGACAGAAGATGAAGCTCAGGGTTTCTTTACTCTTTGTCAGGAGGGGGAGAAGGAGGTGGTTGTTCAGGGGAATTAGGCTTTTGAGAGGGAAAATGTGTGTGTATAGGGGGGTCACAGGCTCACAGAGCCTTGGTTGAAGCTGTAGGAGTTAGAGAGAAGTAGAAAGACACTTGGCTCAGAAGAGATTGGAGCCAAGGGAAGAGATGAATAAAGATATTGAGACTGCCATACCTGGGGTACCTGAGTTCATTCTTCCCCCAAACAAGGAGACTACTTTGACCTTACACTCCCCTCCCCTCTCAGGGTTGATATGAAGAAAGTGTTTCCTTTGTGATCTGCAAGAATGGGAATTATCATGGCTACTTTAATTGTTGCTATTATTATTATTATTATTATTATTATCACCATCATTAATATTTATTGTTATTGTGATTATTTGATTACATAAAATTAGATTATTATTAGATTTCTTTTTTTATCTCCTGTCTTGGCTCATTTAATTAGTCACCATAATTGGTAGGTCTTTTCCTTTAAAATCTCTCTTTACTCTTTTTATTCTTCTGCATCCCCACTGCCCTCTCCCTTGCTGGGCCCTCCTTCCCTTATACATAGTCCTCTGCAACAGAGCTGGATGATAGAATTTTAGAACTGGAGCTATCTTCAAGACTATCAAATCTACTAATGACCCCAGATGTGGGCTCATCCCTTCTGGGAGGACTTTGGCTACATCTTTGTTCCGAAAGTTTTGTTAAGTACTGACAACTTTCAATTTTTCCATAGAATTTTGGAGTTATATGAGAGACAAGCTTGGGGGAGGGGTGGAAATACAGAGTTTGGGTTTTTCTAACCCAATTTCTGCTCAAAACAATAATTTTAGAACCAGAGAGCCTCTGTTCCTTTTCTGTTCACGTGGGAGGAAGAAGGGAAATAATGATCTCAATTAATTCACAAATTGGAAAATTATGGAATTAGTTGTAGAAAAGAATGACATAGTCAAAAGAACCTGGATTCCAAGTCTGAATCTTGACTATTGATATCTGTGGGATGCCAACAAGCATTTATTAAGCATCTATGGTTTCTTTTTTTACCATAAAACAAGGGTGTAGACTAGATGATCTCTAATGTTCCTTTAAGATGAAAATCTATGAGCTTATACTTCCAACTCTATCATTTTACAGAGGAAAAACTGAGGCCCAGAGGTTGGCCCAAGGTCACACAGACAATCAGTGTTAAAGCCCAAGTTGTTTTTTCCTAACTTCTCTCTTCCTCCAGGTTCACTTTGAATCTATTCTAGCTACCTTGACCAGAGTAGCCTTCCCAAAATATAACTTTTACCATTTCAACTGAGAATCTAAGATAACTTTTATCACCTAAGCTCCTTACCTTGGTTTTCAAGATAAACCATAATATTCTGCCCAATCTTCCCTTAACTAATCTTCATCATGGCCTTTTTCCAGCTGGGAAAACTATGCCATTTTAGGGAGATAGTCAGTAAGTAAGTATCTTATTAAATGCCCACTATGTGCCAGGCACTGTCCTAAGACCTAGGTATACAATAAAAGGCAAAATACACTCCCTTGCTTTCAAGTATCTCACAGCCTAATGTAGAGGAGGTTAGAAGAGGGATAGAGGAAGAAGGGAAAGGAAGGCCCAGTTTCCCAGAATATCCCCTGTGATAGGATAGGCACCATAACCCAGGCTTGGACTCCAACCTTCCTTGTCCTCACTTTTCCCTAGGGGAGAGGAAGAAACCTCTCCTGCCTTGACAAGAGAAACAAAATCACTGGTCTCTATCCTTGGCTGCTAGGTCAAAATACACTCTTGATGGACAGAAGACAAGTTAGCCCCAGAGTGATTTTGTGCAAACAAATGCTGAGAGACAGACGCAAGCATCATGACATACTTCTCTGAGCATCTCTGGCTGGTTCTGCAAGAGAATCCATCACCATTATTCCTGTTTGCACTCCATTCCCTCCCCCACCCCAAGTGGGTGAATCTAGCTGCTGAAATAAAGCACCTGAATCAACTTATTGATCTTCACCATCCGCTTCTTTCTCTTATTAGAAAAGCAAGGTAATTAAGTGTTCCAGGTTTTCCATAATTTAAAATATATTTGACATCACCTTCTAACTAATACCCCATCCATAATGAGACTCTGACAAGGGAAACGACCTTCTTTGACATGTGTGAGCTCCTATCATTCAGATTATATCATTATCATTACTTTCTATGTATCCATATTATCTATCCCACAAGACATATTTACAGCAATATTAAAAGGGAGATGAAGGGATATATTATCTTCCTTACGTACAACATAGATTATACACCAGGAACTCGTCAGAGCCCAGACAATGCTTAGGCAGTAGAATCTTTGGTTATCCCTTTCAGCATGCTGTCAGAACAAGGAGATGGATGCTGCTGGTTTGAAGAAGATATTTCTTAAGCACTCTTTCTTCTTCTTGGGGTGATGAGGCCTAAAAACATTCTATCTTGGAGGCTCTTGCCTCCTGCACAATTGACTTCGGGTGCTTTGTCATAATGGATCTCATTTTGCCCAGACTTCTGTTGAGAGTATTATAGAATCACAAGATATCCTTAAAGATCACATGGTCCATTTTTTCCTTAAACCATGCTCTGTGGATATTTGGGCTCTATGAAATAGTCCCAGAAGTTTCATGAAGAAAAGAAAAAAAGTTGTAATGGTGGATAGAAACATGTGACCAACCTATCTTCCTTGATATCTCTGTGTGTTGGGAGCATGGGGAGGTATGCCATTTATTGCTGTAGGGAACTGTTAAAGATTGATCAATATCAACTATGGGGCCTTCAAATTGACTTATCGTTAACTAAAAAACTCAATCATTCAATATGCCCAGTATTTTATGTTGAACACAGTGGATTATTAGTCCATCTTAACAGAGTGTGTGTATACTTATCAGTGACTATCTATCTATCTATGTAAATATATACATAAATGAATACTACACACATATGCAATACATACACATAAGCATATACATCAAAATGTATTTTAAAATATTTTTTAGCAAGTGTGATAATATTTTATATTTTCCCCTCCCATTTCCATTCATTGCTCTGATACGTGATAGATACTATACTAAGTGCTGGGGATACAAAAACAAGAAAGCAAGATAGTTCCCACTCTCAAGGAATTCACATTTTAAGAGGTAAAGACAATTCATAAAGGGTGGCTGGAAAACAGTAGGGGTGGGAGATTCATGTTTAGAAATGGCTGGGAAGTAATTCTTTTTCAAGTGTGGATTAGGTTAGGTGGCTGTTGTGGCCTCTTCCAACTCAGAGATTCTATGGTTCTGTGTGTACTGGCGGTCCGAGTCCTCCACGATTCTAGACTCACGTGGACCATGCCCAATGCTGGGGGCCAGAGAAATTAAAGTCATTTTCTTTCATTGGATCATTGCTCCTGCCTGGAGCTTTTTCAAGAAAATCTAGTATATTTATAGCATAGCTTTTGTCTAGGATTTCCTAAATGTAGATAATAAGGTCCAGCTCCTATAAGCATATTTTCTTTCAATATTTTTTCTTCTCTTTTAGATTGTCCTTCACTTCTGTGTATTTGCACTCCCACTCTATTGTTCTCTCTTTTGTTTCTTTGGTGACATTTGCCTTCTCAGATTCAAGTTTTTCTGTTCTGTCAATTATTTTTGCTGGGCAGACCATGAATTCTGCTCTCATGATTCTCATTTCTATTTTTAAACCACTCAGGAACAGTGTTACAGCTTGTTGTACTTCCATAATTTCAAATTCCACAGGATCCTCCATCTCATCAGGTGTTGGATCATTTTCCTTTGTTTTGCAGCATTTATTCATAGGTGCCATAGAACTCATTTATTAGATCTGGAGGCCATATTTCCTTATGCTGTTGATGTATCCCTGTTGATTTATCTGCTTACGTTCAAAGCCTTTTAGGGTTTTCTTTATTCTTAAGATCTTTGAGAATGTCAGCTTTTTTCCTCTTTATTTCCCTTTAGTGTTCACTTTATGATTCTTTTTCCTCCCATGATGGTTTCCCTGGGGGTAGGATCTCAAAACATCTCAGCCTCTTTCAACATTGGGCAATTCACAGTGCACTGGCCTAGGTCTCTGTCCCAAGTGACTTTTCAGGGGAACATAATTGGTTCCAGTTGGATGCTGAGCCCTTTCCCTCAGGCTTAGTGGAATGCCACACAACCAACACCCTTGCTGCCCCCTCTCACTGCAGTGTCCTGTCTTGCTTCCTCTATTCCTCAGTTCCCTCCGGTACTGACACTGCTGGTGTTATACGGTTCATTTTTGTAGTATGGGTGTCCACGGCAATGGGAGGAAGAATGGGGTGGGATGTGGGGTTGATCACTCTTCCAAAGCCAGCCACATGCCCTACCACTTTCCTCTGTTCCTTCATTCTCCTGCAGAGACCTTTTGTAGCACAGTTGTTGCTGCTGCTGCTGCTGCTGTAGTGCTGGCCATCAAGGTCCCAGTAAAGGTCTGAGTAAATGTCTGTGCCTAGAGCCTGGATATCCATGGCACTGGAAAGAGGGAGGGGAAGGGGGACCAGAGTGTGGAGTTGAGTTTTGTTGCAAGCCCATATGTTGGGTACTTCGGTTAGCTAGTGCAACCTCAATGCTAGTAGAATGGTGAGCAGTGGGGTTGGGGTGCTTACTGAGTTCAGGGCAGCCATCAGTTCATCTTCTAAACCTTCTTTTAGATTATGAGCATACTAGACCATAGAGACAATTGAAATTGATTTATCTTTAGTAGGTAATTTCTGTTTTGAAGAGGTTTGAGAAGTTGTGGGAATCAGAGAAAAATGTCTATTCCTCCATCTTGTTGGCGACATGACCTGGGAGTTGGAAGTTCTCCAGCTTCTGTAAAAGCACTGAAGATATCCAATGTATATCAGGTATAAGTCAGCCTTTATTTCACCCCCACAAAAAATACTTAAGAAACAAAAAAGCTCAGAAGAATCCATAAAGATGTAAAAACACAAAAAGTTCCCAGATAAAATTGCCAATTGGAGATTTTATGCTGGTGGTTCTTTAGGCTTTTTTACACTCAACATTTACAAAACACAGCTAATTTCTTCCCCTGTCCCAAATCTACCCTTCTTCATGTGAAGGATACCACTATCCTTCTAGTCTTTCAGTTCCATAACTTCAGAATCATCCTCAACTTTTTCATCACCCTCGTAATACATACAACCATTGAGATTTTACCTCTATAACTTTTTTGATATCTATCTCTTTCCCTCCATTCATAGGGCCATTATCCTAGTTCAGACTCTTAACACCTCTCTTCTGTATTATTGTCATGACCTCTTTATTGACATCCTTGCCTCAGGTCTCTTATCTCTGATTCATCCTGCACACAGCTAACAAAGTGATATTCCTAAAGCACAGATCTGATTATGCCTTGTCTTTTCCTATTCAATAAAGACCAAAAGTCTCCCTCTTTCCTCTAAGATCAAATACATTTATCTATTCCATATTTAGAGCCCTTTACAACCTGGCTCCAACACCCCCTTCCAGTCTAAGTGTACTTTATTGCCCTTCTCACATTATTAGGTCCAGTCATACACTGGACCTTCCAAGGTCCTCACACATACTATTTCATCTTGAGCTTGTGTCCCCTTGCATTGGCTGTCCCTCATGCCTAGAATGTAACTCCTCCTCCCCTAACTCTTGGAATCTACAGTTTCTTTTGAAATTCAGTTCACATACTACCTACTATATGAAACTTTTCATGACCGTTCCAGATGCTAGTACCTTCCTCCAACCCTTTACTATGTAACTTGTATATATTTTAAAAATATTTATATGTGCACATGTTGTTTCCATAGACAAAATATAAGCTCCTTGAGGGCAGGGGCTGTTTCATTTCTGTCTTTGTATCCCTAGGGCCTAGCACAGTCCCCATTACATGGATACTTAATAAAGCTGACTGATCTATTTATGGATTGAGAAAGCCCATCTGTTTTCCTTAGAAGGGAATTGAATTTAGGCTTGGTATCAGGTCAACCATTTGGCTTTCTGGTGATTCTCCCTGATCTACACTATTTTTCATAAACTTATGGTTAAGATTCAACCCAGATAGAAAAGAAATACTTTGGGAGGGGGTTGTTCTAAAAATGCAATCGTCTTTCCGGCAGATCTGTATTGTCTGAGTGTCCCACTGGCTTTGCTCTCCAAGTAGGATGATAGATAAGAACTATTTATGGAGAATCCTCTTTCTTTCAGAAGTGTGGTTGTATCTCAAGTCCTCTTTCCTCTCAAAAAGGTCCAATCCCTGAGCTCTTGAATTTGGCAACTTTTAAAACTCTTAAACTTGGGAATTCTTGAATTGGGGATTATTGATAAGAGAACCTGCAAAAATGGGAAACTCTCCTTTCAGGATTTCTCCCTTCAGGCTGTTTGCTCTGTCTTGTGGTTCTATTTCAGAAACTCTGGGAATGCTTCAAGGCTGGGAGGCCATTGGCTGGGAGAGTCCATTGTAGTAAACTCTCCTTTACTAGAATACTCTTTTACTCGGAGAAGGAAACAGAAAGGCAAAAGGCAGCAGGAACTTTTATGTCTAGAAAGTCCTCTTCTACTGCCATTTGACCAATTATGTCATGTGCTTCTGCAGCATATTTCCATTATCTGTACATAAGGCGTTTGGCAGGAGAGGTGGCCGGGAGGAAGAGGATAGGTAGGGAACTACACATAGCCATAGGTTTCTCTTCTTTACTGCCTACCTGATAGAATGCAGTTCTGCTCTGTTGCATGCTAGTCTGTCTTTCTAATGAGTTGAAGAGGGAGTAAGGGAAGAGAGAGGTGGGGAGGGTGAGAGAGAGAGAGAGAGAGAGACAGACAGACAGACAGAGAGACAGAGAGACAGAGAGAGACAGAGAGACAGAGACACACACACACACACACACAGAGAGAGAGAGAGAGAGACAGAGTTATATTTCTTTTTTGCATTGGTCCCAGAATTGAAGTTCCTGAACCTAGGAATCCTAATTTAGTCCATATACTATGTGCTTCAGGGAAGAGTGAGTCTTGGAAGAGCAGAGGAAGGTAGTCATTGATTCACATTCCTTACCTTTCTTCCTGTCTAGCTTGCCTGCATTTGCTCAGGTCTCAGGTTTCCTAGTTACAAATGTATTCTGAGGGTTTACATATAGACCTCTTTGGGACAAAATATTCACTCATTTCTTGGTTTCTAGCTTTCTTCATTGTAATAAAAGTTTCCCTTGTAACATTGTGAAATACATGCTTGCAAGTGGGAAGCTGGTCTTAGTAGACCATGAAGTGCCATGCTAATGTGTTCCAGATTTCCAGGGTGAGGGTTATGAGCCAAGAGAGTAAGACTATCCCTCCTACTGTTCTATATGGTCTTTTATATGTCATACGTGAGTCGTAAGTGATCCAGATACATAGCATGTGTGAGGGTATCAAATAAAAAAGAAAAAAAAATGTTCCACAGTTCTGATTATTTCTATTAGACTGTGAGCTCTTTGAGGACTGGGACTCTTGCCTCTTTTTGTTTCCCCAGCACTTACCATAATGCCTGGCACATAGTAGGCACTTAATATATGTTTATTGACTATTATTTGCAAATAAAACAATACATTTACAAACAAAATCTTGACTTTCTAGAGCAAAAAATACAACGAACTATAATAATCACCTCGAATTCTGTGTTATGTTAAGGGAAGAGAAAAGTGGGAACTATCATGAGACATGTTACCAAGGGAACTCGTCACTAGCATATGGGATGGGAATATCACAGGGCTGAGAGTTAGAAGATCTTGGTTTGAGTGCTGGGCTATGGCTATGGGATTCTGGGCAAGTTACATTACTCCTCTGAACTTCCACTTCCTTCTCTGTGAAACAGTGATAGTAGTAATATGTACACTACTCACATCAGAGGTCCATTGGGAGGATAAAAGAATACAACTGAAATAAAGACTGTCCTGTATCAGATATATTTATTGTTACCTTGAGGGATTGCACAGGACTTGGTGACTTTTCAACCAATACCGATAAAGACATAGATGTGGACTATATTCTAGATATTACTATCCAAAGAAACTTTTCTTTTGGGGTGGAAAATTCCCTAGATTGAACTCAATTCCTGTCACCCTAGAGCCTAGAGGTTTGGGGCAATTAGCTGTATGTGTTAACCACATAATTAAACCATAAAGTATAATAAAAGTTGTATTATTATCTTTTTCTATTTTTGCTTGGGTGCATTCCTAGAAGCTGTGTTCCTTTGAATGTAGCTCAGCACTGCATTGGCTGCTGTGTCAAACTGTTGACTCATTTTGACAGTGCAGTCCACTAACCCTGACCTCCCAATCTTTTTCATAACACACGCTGTCTAACTATGCCTCCCCTGTTTAGCCTTTGTGAAGATGATTTTTTTGCATGCATTTGTAAGGCTTGATATTTCTTCTTATTAAATTAGGGAGAAATTATTAGGTTCAATTCAGTCCTCTAGCATATCAAGATCCTTTGGAATTCAGATGTCTACCCAGCGTCTTACCTGTCTCTGTTAGCTTCATGTTAATAGAAAATTTGAGGAGTACTTCATTTATGCCTTTATTCAAATCACTGACAAAAATCTCAATCACACACAGGACCAAGCTCAGATCACTGGGGTACTCCTCTGGGCACTTCCTGCTATGTGGACATTAAATCAATAGCAGCTGTTCTTATCCAACTGCATTTTATAGAGGAGTAAATGGAAGTTCAAAAAGGGGGTTAGTGGCTTCTTTGGGGGTCATTCAAGTCATTAGTGCCATGCCGGGGGTAAAAATCCAGGTCTCTTGACACTAACCAAGTCCATTTTTAATAGTACATCGCATGACTCCATTAACTGTAGATTATTTTTACTAATAACTACTGACATTGTTACATTTTAAGATTCATAAAGCACTTCACATGAACTTATTTGAGCCTTAGAATGACACCATGAAGTATGTACTATTATATTTGTTTTAGGGATAGGAATAATCAAGTTGAAATTTGCTCATGGTCATACAGCTCATAAATGCTAGGGGTGCTTCCAGATCTTACTGATTCTAAGGGCAACATTGCATTAAAAGCTAATGTATCCCACCTACATCTAACAAGGATATGGACATTCTATTTTGGGGGTTGTTGGAGGGTTCTTTTTAGTAGTTCCCACTATTGTGAAAAACAACAACCCAAACCAATACCAATACAGAAGCAATAACTAATAATTCACTATTCACATTTATAATAGTTCCTAATAGTTATAAATGGCTTTATATGCATTGTTTTATTTGATCTTCACAACAAATTTTGTAGATAATGGACCCGAGGACCAGAAAAAGGAAGTGATTTGTTCAAGGTCACACATGTATAAAGTGATAGAGAATGTTTTCTGTCTCTTGTGTCTAACATTCTTTTCACTATGCCACAGGAATTCCTCATTACTGTGGAATAAGAGAAGCCATTAATAATATTAATAATAATGGCTCATATTTATGTAGCATTTTACAGTTATAAATGACTTTATGTACATTATCTCATTTCATGCTCACAACACTTTTAGGATGTAGGTAAATGCAAACATTATTATCCCCCATTGAAGGAACCTCAAATGAGGAGAGAGTTGAAGTACAGATAAATTAAATGGTCTGCCCTTAGAAACACAGCTAGTAAATGGCGAAGCTTGACTTGAACTCGGATGTCAGGACCCAGTAGGATACAGCCATGAGAGAAAACTGAATCTGGAGTGAGAGGCTCCATGCTCAAATTCCAGCTCTGACACCTACAGTCTATGTGACCTTGGGGAAATACTGTAATGTCCCTAGGTCTTAATTTTCTCCTCTGTAGAATGTGGTGACCAGACTAAATGTGCTTTAAGGTTCCATCCAGCCTTGAACCTCTCATCTTCTGACAAGATCAGTGCCCTTCATACTTTTCCAAGCTGCTTTTACACCATTATCAGCTCTTGATGCCTTAACTCAATGTAAATGACTAGAGCCGTTTTCCACCTGGGGATCGGTCCCAAGTGACTGAACTCAGTTTAGGGAAGCTCTATGATGGCGAGAGGAAATTTGGGAGTTTAGTCCTTGGGAAAAAAGATATACCAGCCTTCATTGCCAACTTCTCTGGGATTAGAATGAATTACCTATTTGATGATACTGAAGAAATCTTTATTTAAGGCGCTGAGGAACACAGATTAGGATCAGAGTCCATATGATATAGTGGAAAACCCACTGGATTTGGAATTGAATTCAATTCAATTCAAAAAATGTTTATTAGGATTGTCTACTATGTGCCAAGCACTGTATTAGGTGCTGGGGGTATAAAGACCAAAAAAGAGAAAGAAATGAAGAAAGAAAAAGAAAAAAGAAACAGTTTCTGTTCTCAAGGAGCTTACATTCCACTGAGGGGGAGGGTTAGAGGGCAACGTGTACACAGGGAAGTAAACATAAAATATTTACAAAGTAAACATAAAATTATTTCTTGAAGGGGTTGGGCAGGGTGAGAACTAACAACAGAGAGGTCCAGGAAGGTGCTTGAACTGAGTCCTGAAGGGAGCTAAGGGTTATAAGAAGCAGAACAGAGGAGGGAAAGCTTTAAAGAATGACATGAGGAAGAAGTTGTTAGGTGAAGGTGCTAAAGTGGTGGGAGATAGAATGTTGTGTGAGGGGAGAAGCAGCAGCCAAGTTGATCATTTTAGTTGGAATTTAGGTAGAGTGCCCACAGAATGAAATGTCTGGAAAAATAGGCTGTTGTCAGAGAGAGAAAGGGAAAGAAAGAGAGAGAGAGACAGAGACAGAGACAGACAGATAGATGGACAGAGAGACAGAGATGGAAAGATAGAGAGGCTAAAGAACAGAGAGAAGGAGGGGGAGGAGAAGGGGAAGGAGAAGAAGAAGGAGAAAGAGGAGGAGGAAGAGGAGAAGGAGAAGAAGGAGAAGAAGAAGAAGGAGAAGAAGAAGGAAGTTGACAAAGAAGAGGAAGAAGAAGGAGGAGAAGAAGGAAAAGGAGAATAAAGAGGAAGAAGAAGAGGAGGAGAAATAGGAGGAGGCAACCTAGGACCAAGCCCTGGGGTAGGGGGGACCAACCCAAAGTAGGCAAGGAATGATGACCCAACAAAGAAGCCTGATACAGAATGGTTAGCCAATTTGGAGGAGGTATAGGAGAAAGCAGTGTCACAAAAAATCCAACTAATAGGGAAAGGGTTGGTCAATCAAGAGAGAATTAAATCAAAGAAAGATCTAAGTTTAAGTCCTGGCTTTGACATTTACTAGTGATAGGACAGCAAATAATTCACTTTATATCTTTGATCCTCAGTTTCCTTATCTGTATAGCAGGAAATAATAAGTCTTGCACTATGTATCTCAGAAAACTGTTTTAAGGAAAACTTTTTTGAACCTTAAAATAATATAGCATGGTAAAGAGGGAGGAGCATTCCCTTAGAAGTCAGATGGTCTGGGTTCAAATCTCTCCTCTGACCCTCTCTACCTGGATAGCTCTGAGTGAGACATGTCAGCTTTAGTTTTCTTATGTAAAATGATTTTGCACTCAGTGCAGCCTCTGCAGCTGAGATGCAACAAAGTATGGTTCGATTCTCTGCTGCTTGTGCTAATTTTGGCTTAACAATTAACACCAAGAAAACACAGGTTCTCCAGCAGCCAGCACCCCACCATCCATATGGGAACTATCTGTTATAGCAAGTGGAAAAAAAAATTTTGAATACTGTGGATAAGTTCACTTACCTTGGCAGTATACTTTCTGGGGGTGTACATGTAGATGATGAGGTTGACACGTGCATTGCCAGCTAGCTCAGTGTTCGAGAGGCTCTGAAGGAAAGCGTGGAAGAGAAGAGGTATTAGACTGACTACCAAACTGAAGGTCTATGGAGCCCTTGTGCTGACCTCATTGTTGCATACCTGTGGAACCTGGACAGTATACTCGCAAAACGCCAGGAAATTGAATCACTTCCATTTGAATTGTCCTAGGAAGATTCTGAAGATCACCTGGCAGAATAAGATACAAGACACTGAGGTCCTCTCTTGAGTTGAACTGCCAAGCACTGAAACTCTACTGCAGAGAGCACAACTCTAATGGTCTGGCCACCTTGTTCCAATGCCAAATGTATGTTCACCTAAAAGACTATTTTATGGAGAACTCACACAAGGCGGGTGCTCACATGGAGGTCAAAAGAAGTGATACAAAGACACTCTCAAGGTCTCTCTGAATTGATTGCTTGACATGGGAGACCCTGGCACAGGATTACGCAGCACAACGTGCCCTCATCAAAAAAAGGTGCTGTACTCTCTGAGCAAAGCAGAATTGAAGTAGCTCAAAAGAAATGAGAGATGTGCGATTTAGAGACATCTCCACTCCAAAGGCTCATATGGAGTATATGTGTGCAACCTGTGGCAGAGCCTTCTGAACTCCTTTGGTCTGATCGGCTACAGTTGGACACACTGTACCTCGACTCCAACATAGTGATGTCATTTTGGTCCTCTTCAAGAACAAAGGACAACCACCATGTAAAATGAAGGTGGTTGGCAAGATGGCCCCTGGCTCACTTCCAGCTCTATGATCAGATATGTTCAGATAGGATTATTCATTAGGCTACCCTCCACTTCCTCCCTTTTACTGACAGTTCTTGAAATTTTATTCTTTGCAACAGAGCATCTTCTCCTTTTCTTATGCCTTGGTCCCCTTTGGCCATCTAATGAAGCCCAGGGACCCCTTCTCAGATTAATGTATTTAAATGCACAAAACAAAATAGGATTACAAAGGAAATCAATTATATAAAACACAGTTATGAAGATTTAAAAAAAAGCATGTTTACCAACCCCAGGTTAAAAACCTCAACAGATGAGAGAGTTATTCCTTTGGGTAAAAACTTTGTTTCTGGACACTCCCATTACAGTGTAAAGAGGTGGAGCATATTCAGCTGTTTTCAGCTATTAACACTTTTAAATAAGTTTATGAAAAGTGGAATTTATGTGACTCTTTATAACTTACAAAATGCTTTGTATCCATTTATTTTACCCTCAAAATTATCCCATGAAGAAGTTAGGGAAGGCATTGTTACCCCCATTTTACTAATGACCTAACTGGAGCCCAGGGAGATTAACTTGCTAGTTCTATCACCAAGGAGAGAGGGGAGAGGGACATTTTAAAACATCATTGGGATATTCTTTTAAAAAAACACAAAGCAAAAATATGAAAGATAAGAGAGTAAAATACTATACATAAAGTTGCCCCAACAGCATCATTCCATAAGAATGTCATACAGCCTCATGCTGAAATTAAGCTCTTTACTCTGATGTCCTTCTGTCAATCTCCAGAGACCAGCCCATCTTAGTGCTTATGTCCACTTTTAATCTCGGTTCATTACTACTAATGCAGAGTGCTGTAGAGAGGTTAAGCACTTTATCCAAACAATTCACTTATAGAGGTCTTGGCAGCAGCTACAGCAGCCCTATTCACAACAAAGGCATTGAGATGATTACCTGAAAGCTTCTAGAACATAATGTAAAAAGAAGAGAAAAAAATAACAAAACCTTTAAAGATCCTTTTAGTCCTTCTTTAATTTTAAACTGCTGGCCTATTCATCCCTCCACTCTTCGGTCTCTTTAAGAGACTATGGGATTTAGCCTCTGAACCCTAAGACCCCAGGCCCAATCAATAATTACTTTTCCTCTTTCACCAATTCCACTAAGACTCAGTACTTTTCTATTGCTCCTTTTTTTTCATGGGTAAGGGTGGGGATAGAGTACTTATCTGTGCCCAGAAATGGATAATATACTTTCTCCCTTCTTTTGTTCTGAGAAACATGCTTCAAAGACAACTTCTAGTTACTATCTCTAGATATATCTGAAACTAGAGTTTAGTGTTCTTGGGAAGGCTGTAGTTAGCCTCACTCCCTAGTTCCCTTCCAAGATGTCATTGGATTTTATTTTTTGTCCTCTAACTACCTGGTACCCCTTCTCTGCCCCTAATTACCTGACTTCCATTTGAAAATCTCCAGGGTCCCTGGGATTACTGAGGAATGTCAGGTCTTTATATCTTGGGTCTGCTAGGTATCCAAACAGCCCGCAACCCAGCCCAGCCCTGTTACAGTTACAGGTGTCTATTAAGCTTCTGTAGTTTGGATTTTAGCTGCTCAGGAGCCTAGTATCCACTTAGAAGGGTATTGGTAAGCATTTTGCCTGTGGTTGCATTATTCACTTCACTCAATATGTCAATACTTCAAGGATGGAGACTCCCTCAAAATCTGTCTATACCTTCTTGGATATCTTGCCTGAAGCTCAGTGTCAGATGTGGAATTGGAATCTTGTTTTTACTGACTCCACTCTAGTCCCTAAGCCCCCACTCAGAATTTAAATGTAATTGTGTGTTATTATTATTATTATGACTCCAGCTTTAATTCTTATTCCTCTAGTAGGTTGTGAGCTCCAAGAGGGCAAAGACGGTGCTCTTATCTGCACTCTGCCTTTCCACTCTCTTAGCACTGGGCTCTTCCTACAGAAGGGGCATGAAATGTTTGTTGAATTGTTATGGCTATACAAAGGCAAAGAGGTGAGAGATGGAGTTTCGTGTATGAGGAATAGCAAGCTGACTAGTGTGGTTGAAAGGTAAGGTACCCATGAAGTGAAATAAATCTGGAAAAACAGACTGGTGCCTGATTGCGAAGGGCTTTAAATATCGGACAAAGGACTTTATGGCTGATCCTAATTCCAACATGAAATCACTGAGACTTTTGGAACAGAGGAATTAATTGGTACCACCTGTGCTTTAAGAACATTGATTTGATAGGTCTGTGGAGGATTGATCACAGAGGGAAGAGAAAGTAAGTTGGGAAATGAGTTAGGAGGCTACTGGGGTAGTTCAGGTGAGAGGTGATAAGGATCTGAACTAGGAAGATGACTGTGTAAGTAGAGAGAAGAGAGAGACTAATAGAAATAATCATACTATTTATAGAGAGCTTTAAGGTTTACAAAGAACTCACAAATACTATCTCATTTTCCTCTCACAACCCTCTGAGAGGGGTACCATTTTTATCTCCATTAAATTTTTTTTTTTTAGGCAATTGGGGTTAAGTGACTTGCCCAGGGTCACACAGCTAGTAAGTGTCAAGTATTTGGTCTGAGGCAGGATTTGAACTCAGGTCCTCCTGACTTCAGGGCCGATGCTCTATCCACTGTGCCACCTAGCTACTCCCCCCATTTTTATAGATGAGGAAACTGAAGGAGGCAAAGGTTGAATGTGTCACACAGCTAGTAAGTGTCTGAGGCTGGATTTGAACTCAAATCTTCTGTCCTCCAGTACTGTATTCACCTTGTTACCTAGACAAATGTGGAAGTAAAATAGATAGAATTTGATAAATATGGGGTGGAGTAAAGAGTCAAGGATGGCGCCAAAATCGTGAACCTGGATAACTTGAAGGACGCTGGTATCGACAAAAATAAAGAAGATAAGAAGAGGGGCAGCTATTTGGAGGAAGAAGAGTTCTGTTTTGAACATGCTGAGCTTGAGAAATCAAGTAAAACATTGGTAATGTGGAACTGCAGCTTGGAATTGAATCGCACTGTTGTAAGGAGCTGCCTCCTGAAACGTTGTTTTCCTTCAGTTAAGTGCTTTTACAAAACCTCTTAACGTTGGGGGGTGGCATGTCCGCATGCTTCTTTATCCTAAGAGTGGCTCACTGGACAGTCCATGAGTCAATAAGCATTATGTACCAGGCACCATGCTAGGCTTTTGGAGATACGATGACAGAAGTGAGATACACTCTGCACTGTGTTGTTCTTGTTGTTGTGTCATTCTTCAGATGTGTTGGACTCTGTGTGACCCCTTTTGGTGTTTTCTTGGCAGAGACATTGAAGCGGTTGCCATTTCCTTCTCCAGCTCATTTTACAGATGAGGAAATTGAGGTACAGGGTTAAGTGACTTAACTTAAGTGACATAACTAGTACATGTCTAGTACTAATTTGATTTGGCTGGATTTGAACTCAGGTCTTCCTGACTCCAGGCCCAAAGCTCTATCCATTGAGCCACCTAGCTGCCTGCACGCTGTACTCTGGGGTATCTCTCTCTCTGTCTCTCTGTCTCTGTCTCTCTGTCTCTCTCTCTCTCCATATACGTATATAAAATAGTATATATATATTTATGTACTATATATTAGTGTATATACTATATACACACATACAGAAAATAGATACAAGGTGTTTGGAAAGGGCAATGGATTCAGTAAAGGGAGATGGGATCTAGATTGCACTTGGTTCAGAATAAGAAAGATCTTGCTAATGATTACATCTGTCTCAAAGTAGAATGTGTTGTCTTGGGAGCTAGTGAATTTCTTGTCACTGGGAACATTTAAACAGAAGCTGGGCAACCAGTTGCTAGGTCTGTTATGTAGGAGGGACAACTTAATCACCAGGGGTGACTGCATGGGAAACGGGATATCTTGAGCTTAGCAAGAGACCTGGTTTTGAATCCTGGCTCTGATACCAACTGTATGATCACAAGGAAGTACCTTAACTTCTCTTTTAAATTTTTTTTAATTCAATTTTATTTTTATTGTCAGTTCCAAATCCTCTCCCCCCTTCCCCATTCATTCTATCTTAAACTCTCTGGGCCTTATCTCTAAATAGGGATAATATTTGGATTCTTTACCTTAAAAAGTCTTCTGATGAAAGTACCTTTTATTTTTTTTTTACTACTCACTGCCTAGAGCCCTAAATATGGCAAGGTGCCCAGAGCTTTACTGCAGGGTGCTAATATTGGGTGGGTGGCTGCGCTATCCCAAGGCCTGCTTTTTCTCCGTACCATATCTCTCTGTTTTCTGCCCCAACCCCCATTCCCCAGAGATTAGCAATTAAAGTTTGGCAGCACTAGAGGGACTAGGGTTGTATGCTCTTGGAATGGATTGCCTCCTCCTTCCCCCAATAAAACTTCTCCTGAATTAGTTGGATTATCCTCTCTATTCCCACTCCTCCCCAACACGTCTCCGTTGAATTTATACCTGGCACTGAAGTTCTAGTTATGGCCCTCTCACCACCTGTATTTCTTAAGGAAACTTACTTAACATCTCCAGGTCATGGCCTCCTAGTTCATCTCTAGGTTCCCTCCTACTTCTAAATCTGGTGATGTATACCCTTATCCTATCAGAAAAATGTAGGATGTTATTTTTATTACTTCTTATTAATTATTCAATAATAACAAACATAATTATTAGTTCAACAAATTAATTTAATAATTAACTAAATTAACAATCAATAAATTTCTTATTCATATCATTATTATTCAAAGATTCTATGATTGGCTTTAATTTTGTCCTCTAGAATTACACAGAAGTCTGATTCTTCTTTCCCATGAATCACTTATGCAGGTGGTAAGTTAATGTAACTGAAGTGAAAAACAAAACACAAAAAAGCAAAAACAACAATCTGGGTTCTAAATCAGGTTCTTTTACCAAGATCCCTCTTTGCTCTAAAATCATAAGAGAGCTGCCTACTTGAATGGAAGATGTCTGAGGGCAGGGATACTTTTCTTTCTGTCTTTGTATTCCTGATATCTAAAGCACAGGACCTTGAACATAGTGAACATTCAGCAAATGCTTATTTCATTGAATTCAATTAAATGTGGTCTTCCTTTCTCTGACCTAAACAACCCCAATTATTTTAACCATGGAATACAGTGACATACTTTATAGGCATTTTGCAATCTTGGTTACCTCCTTCTATGTGGTATTCCAGCTTGTCAATGTGCTTCATTACCTGAATGTGTTACCCATCTCAGGGATACTTGCATCTTTAACATTCCTTAGCCAAGACAACTTTCTGCTAGTGGTATTTCAGACATGGGTTAGAGGCTGATGGAGGAAATATTGTGGAGAAGGAAATTTTGGAAGAGGCTTGTCAGATGATATGGAGTCTATAGGGAGGGATTAATTGGTAGAGCAAATATTGAGAGGGCTTGCACAGAAGATAGGTTTGTGGAAGAGGTTATTTGGGGGGTTACCATGGAGAGATAAGCTGATGGAGCTATTTGGGTGTGGCAAGGAAGACACAGGTTTGTGGAAGTGATATTGGGGGGATTACTGTATTAGAAAGGGACAAGTTGGTGAAGGAGATCTTAGGGAACTGGGCTTGTGATGGAGGTTCCTTGCCACTGCCTCTCAATTCAGAAACTTCCTCTTCTCCCAGAGCCCTGATATATGGCCTGGTGGTGATAATGAGGCTGTTTTGCTGCAATGACAAACTGCTGTTTGTGCTTTCAGATGTCACTAACTCACAGATAATTAATGTCAACTGGCTGTCAATGTACGGAGGCTAATCGCTGCATGGAGGCAGGCACATTGGTCAATTAGCAGCCACTAGATCTGACAGTCCCAGCAAAGGGCACATCAAGCTGCCAGGGCCCCTGGGTAAGGCCATTCCATTTAGAACTTGTCACCCTCCTTGGGAATAACCGTGCTGGGCAGGTGTTGGAAGCCTGGGCCTGGGAATTCAGGAGGTCAGAAGAGAGGGGCTCTGTGTGTGTGTGCATATGTGTATGTGTGTGTGTGCATATGTGTATGTGTGTGTGTGCATGGGTGCGTGTGTATAATATATACATATATACACACATACACACATACATATATACATATACTGTATATATATACATACATATACACATGCCTATTTATGCATATGTACACATAAATACATGCACGTAATACATATATATAGGTGTATATAAATATGTACATATATATGCATACATACATACATACACATATGCATATACACATACATACACTCCATATAGAGGTAGCTTGATGGCTCTGTGGATAGAATTTTGTGCCTGGATTCAGGAAGACCTGAGTTCAAATGTGACTTCACACACTTCTAGCTATGTGACCCTGGGCAAGTCACTTAACCCTGTTTGCCTTAATCCATTGGAGAAGAAAATGACAAACTACTCCAGTATCTTTGCTAAGAAAACCCCATGGACAGTATGGTCCATGGGGTCATGAAGAGTTGGATATGACTGAATGATTGAAAAACACTCTTTATGTCCACGCACATATGTATATGCACATTGGTCATTCCTGACCCCAAGCCCAGCATTCTAGGCACTGCACCACCTAGCTGCCCTTATTTGATGAATACAAAAAGAGTTTCAGAGTTCTTATTCATGGAAGGGTAACACTTGGAGGAGATGATAAGAGCAAGTGTGTGACCATCTCCATCTGTGTTTGTGGCTGAGGTGGGGCAAAGGAGCAGCACATGGGAGTCAAGTAGATTGAGGGACTAAGAGGTAAGCTATTGGAAGGACATTCATGTACATGCTGAAGTTTCCTAGTCTAAAGACAGAGTAAGGCCACAGTCCATGAGCTAAGCTACAGATACATGCATGTATATACACGTATTTCATACATAGACATATTGATATGTATACATATAGTTATATATATATGTGTGTATTTGTGTGTGTATGTGTGTGTAAAATATGTAATTACAAATCTGTAGCCAGTGATTGGGTGGGAGGAACAAGTGAAATACATATGAACTGTTTGAGAAGAATGGGCAAAAGGGGACAGACATTCAATGACACTGTAATCTGGCCACCTTTCCCAGAATCAGGGTATTTTCTCTCATAAATTCCTTCTGCCCTCCCCAACGCTCACACTGCATTAGTCTTAGAGGGAAAATGTGAAACTCCCCATTGTCGCTTCCACATTCTCTTCCTACCAGCACTGTTCAGCAACCTCCCTTCCCTTGAGGATCACATGATACAAATTTCTTTCCCGGTCTAGACTTTGGTGGCTATTAGCTCATAGCTCCCACCGCATTCTCTCTCCTTTCTCAATGAACTTACAGCTTAGCTCATAGACTGTGGCCTAACTCTGTCTTTAGACTAGGAAACTTCAGCATGTACATGAATGTCCTTCCAATAGCTTACCTCCTAGTCCCTCAATCTACTTGACTCCCATGTGCTGCTCCTTTACCCCACCTCAGCCACAAACACAGATGGAGATGGTCACACACTTGCTCTTATCATCTCCTCCAAGTGTTACCCTTCCATGAATAAGAACTCTGAAACTCTTTTTGTATTCAAGGGCAGCTAGGCGGTGCAGTGCCTAAAATGCTGGGCTTGGGGTCAGGAAGACTTATCTTACTGAGTTCAAATCTGGCCTCAGACATTTATAGCTGTGTGACCCTGGGCAAGTTGCTTAACCCTGCTTTCCTCAGTTTCCTTATCCATAAAATGAGCTGGAGATGGAAATGGCAAACCATCCCAGTATCTTTGCCAAAAAAAACTCAAGTGGGGTCACAAAAAATCAGAGGTGACTGAAACAACTGAACATTCATCAAATCTTGTCATTTCAACTCTCCCTCAAACCTATTTTTCATCCTCACCATGACCTCCAGTTATTCTACCTTCATTATTTTCCTACCAATTTTCTGTATCTCCTCGCTTCCAGGCCTGGCCATTTAGCTAACCAGTTCAAACATGTACTATCTCCTACCCTTGAAACTGTTATACTCTTGTCTAGTCACTGCTTATACCTGGACAGACTCCAGACCTGCTTTGCTCCCACCATCTTCCTCATCCACTCTTATCTATCTATTTGCAACTAATAGATGAAGGAATTAATACATTGGGGCTGACTGGGTCCACTAAAAATTGATGTGGTTATCTAATCTCAACTGGGCCCTCTCTGTAGCAAGGTGATCCTTTTATGATCCACTACTTAGTTAATCATCCTACCCACCATGACAGATGCTCTGAAACTTTTCTTTTCCAACCTCCAGCAGCACCCACTATTCCCACCTTTATACTTTACTCAAAAAATCAAGGCTATTTGCTAGGAGCACCATTTTCTTCCCTTCTCATTTCATACCTCTTTACAACCCCTACTATCTCTTTCTTTATATCAGAGCCTGATGAAGAAATGATCTTTCTTCTCAACAATTTCTCTACATTCACCCTTTACCTCATCCCTTGCCAACTTCTCCAATGTTATCCCCTTTCCTAACCCCTGCCATTTTGTGGAAGGGTCCAGGTCAGCCTCTAATCTTCTCCCAGCTCTGGTGCCAGCTTCCAGACTTCCAAACCATGCTATCTCATCCTGGAACTTCCCTCGGAATCTGGAGCCTCCTTGCCCTGGAAGATCCGATTCCCCACATGGCCTCCTCAACCTGAAACATCCCTCTATAAAGAAAGCCCTGTCCCGGGTGTGAGCAAGACTGAATTCCAATGCTTCAGTAGTTAGATGAATAGTAGGCACTTACTTAGATACCTCATCCATTGGACAGTTTTTGTTAGCTAGAACATGAAAAAAATCATATACTTCATCTGAATGCTTGGTCTGTTCCATCTACAATGCTGTCACTTTTGTTTTTTCCCCTTTTAACCTTACCCAAATGTTCCATGGTTTGTTTTCACCCACAACGTGATGGATTTTCATGCAGTGTACATTGTCTTAATGTACAATGCTACTCTGACATTTCTATCTGTTCTGTTTCTTCTTTATAAAAAACAACAACAACAACTATGTTCCAATCATGAGTCCCATCCCACCAATCCATAAGATTGGATTCACCTCCTTCCATTAAAATCTGATCTTACTGCCTATACTCTGAAGTAAACAAAATTAATCTGGTACTTCAATGCAAGGAGGTAAATATGATTAAATGTGAAGCAACTTAGAGACTGATCAGATTCATGAGAAAACTTCAAAGTGGCAATCTATTCTCACATTCAGCAGGTCTGTTAAAAATAGTATGCTTCTGCTTACACTCCCCCACACTAATTTCATCATCAGAAATGGTGAATAACCATCTTGGTGGTGGTAATCAACATTAAAGGGAAGGGCCATGCTAGGCCAATTTCCTTGTATTTTTGGGGGTGGTGGTGGAGAAGTAGAGGAGAGAGGAGAACAGGTTCTCAGTTTCCATTCTGTAAAACTGGTAGTGGAAGAACTAGATGATCTCGCAGCTTGAAAAACAGAAACTATGAAACTCATACATTCAAAGATTTGAAAATTTCAGTGCCATTGACTTAATGATGGCATGTGTAGCTGAGATGTTGGGAGTTTTGAGGTGGGGGTAAAATATTGAAGAAATGTAAATTATCAATAGTAATACAATAAAGAAGATAAAATCTAATAAAGTCTATATTGACTTAGTGTACAATGCTACTCTGCATTATGTGCATTGTACATAAAAGGCGATTTTATATTTAGCACTAACGATTTTCAGGAACCACATTTTCTCAAATGATTCTCATGATAACTTTCATTGTGGAAGGACCTTAGAGGTAATACAGCCCAATTCTCTCAGATTAGAGATGAAACTAAGGCCCAGAAAGTTTAGCGACGTGACCAAGGTCACACAGATAGTAAATTGGACCACTGGCATTTGAGCCCAGATCACTTGATTCTAAAGTGAGTCCTTTCCCCACAACTAGGTGCTAACCACCTCCACATCAGTTGCCTTCTCTGTGCCTTCTGGCTGAGGAAGAGGCATCTGATAGGGAAAGAAGGAAGCTTGTCAGCCATCCCTCACCTCACTCTAGGCCAGCCATTCTATTATGATTCCTTCCAGCACACTCTCTTCCTCCTACAATTCCACTGCTTGCCTGTATCTGAGTACCCCCGACACACCTGCAGTCCATCTTTTCAGCTACACACTGCTGCCTGGTGCACTAGGATGACTCCACCTATAAGCCCAACCCGAGAGTTTACCTGAACTCATTCTTCAATAATTAACAAACTCCCATCTATTTTACCCACCCCACCCCTGTGATTCTGAACCCCAAGTTGTCATTGTCCCAATTCTATTTTCTATCCTTCACTTACCATTCCCTTATTTCTACACCCATCAGCTGGAACACCCTAATATCCTATTTAAGCTGCCTGCCCTTTACACTGTTTTTTTGAATGCCTTCTTCAAAGGTAACAAACTTACTTTTACCTTAAATCTTTTCCTTTCTCACTCCTTCCATCTTCTTACACTCACTGAGACCAATCTCTCTCCTTATGACTCAGCCTCCTTGGTCTCCCTTTCTTAGAATACTCCCTGCTCCTCATTGCCATTTCCAGGTTCTCCCTCTACCATCATCATCTCTCCTCCTTTGAGATTCAATAAATCAATATCTACTACCCAATCAAGTTCTTAGTAGTTGTCCAACCACCAGGACACTACTCATCTTTCCTCAATGAGTTCCATGCCTGGTTCAATCTTTCTCTCCACCTTGGACATTCCGTCCAAGACTAAATTCATTATCTTCCTCCCAAAACCTTTCTTTCATCCCAATTTCCCTGTTACTGTTGAGGGAGCTACCATCCTCTCAATCACTCAGGCTCTCAACCTTAGTGGCATGCTTAGCTCCTTATTCTCTCACCTCCTCCCCCCATATCCAATCAATTGCCATGTTCTGTTCATTTTATCTTTGAAATAGCTCTCATATATCCTCCCCCTTTCACTCCTCTTACACCACTACCACCACTATGGTGCAGGCCCTCATCACCTCTTACCTGGACTATTTCAATGACCTGCTGCTTAGTCTCCCTGCCTCAAATGTCTCTCCACTCAGGTGTCAATCAATCTTATGAAAGTGTATATCTGACCATGTCACTTTTCTATTCAATAAACTTCATTGGCCCCCTATTACATCCAGCATCAAATATGAAATCTTCTATTTGTCTTCTAAAACCCTCTATAACATTCTTCCCAAGTGGTCATTTGGCCTCTAATGACCAGAAACCTAATACCTACTAAAGTTGCTCATTTCACTTTGGGATAGTTCTAGTTGTTTGGAAGTTATCTTTTCTGTCAAGTCAAAATTAGCATCTTTGCAACTTGTACCTACTGGTTCCAGTTATGCCTTCTAGGGCCAAGCATAACTAGTCTAATCTTGCTCTTCCATACTTCCAGAAGGAATCCTAATATCAGCATGGAGATGAGATTTCATTCATCCTATCTACAAAGACAGTTGAGTACAACTGGCTCTCACTCATGACCTTACAATTGAGAATTGGAAGGGAGTTTAGAATCTAATCCACCCATTTCTTTAGATGAGCCCACTGAGGGCACAGAGGTGGTGTGACCTCAGTTCCCACTCCTCTGATTTCAACTCCAGTTGAATCTTTCCATTATACCAGTTCTTCTATCCTGAATAGCCTCAGTACAAGGTCTTGCATCTCCATGACAAAGCTATGAGCCCTACAGAGAATTATAATGAGCAGTCAATAAAGAAGAGAGGGAATAAATTCTGATCATCTTTGGAAATAGCTTGATATAATGGAAAGAGCACTTAGAGTGAAAAGACCTGGACTTGGATTCTAGTCTTGGCACTTAATAACTGTATCATCTTAGTTGTTGCTTTATTTCCCCCAGGCCTGTTTTCTCATCTGTGAAATGAGGAGAATGATACTTGTACCAATTACCTCACAAAGACATTGTGAAGAATGTTCTCTGCAAACTTTAGAAGCATTGTACAAATGTGTTTTGTTATTATTGTTAATCTTATTTGGAAGGCAATTGTAAAGTGCTATATAAATGTCAGCTAGATATTTCAATTGGATAGAGCACCGGGCCTGCAGTCAAGAAGACCTGAGTTTAAATCTGGCCTCCAATACTTACTAGTTATGTGACCTGGGCAAGTCGCTTACCCCCTGTTTGTCTTGGAGGAAGCTAAATGGCTCAGTGGATAGAGAGCAGGGCTTGGAATCAGGAAGACGAATTCAAATTTCAGCTTCAGACACTCACTAGCTGTGTAACCCTGGGCAAGTCACTTAACTTCTGTTTGTCTTAATCCACTGGAGAAGGAAATGGCAAATGACTCCAAAATCTTTGCCAAGAAAATCCTATGGACAATATTGGCATACTGTGATCCATGGGGTCGCAAAGAGTCAGACAAGGGCTAAATGACTAAACAGCTTACAAATACCAGTCATTCACATTAATCACTCTTCACTTTACAGAAGAGCTTTCTTCAAATTCTGGCTAAAACACCACCTTCTATAGGAAGCTTGTCTTGACCCCCTTAATGCTAATATCTTCTCTCTGCTGATTATTTCAAATTTACCCTGCATATAGCTTGTTTGTACATAGCTGTTTTCATGCTATGTCCCTCACTAGACTATGAAATCCTGGATAGTAGGAAATGTCTTTGGCCTTTCTTTGTATCCTCAGTGCTTAGTACAACTCTGGGCACATAGTAGGTACTTAATAAATGTTTGTTGACTTTCCTGGAAACATCTTTCCTGAAGAGTAACCCCAGGGCTTTTGCCAAAGCAATCTCTAAGAGATGATTTGTCGGTTTCCAAGGACTTTGCATAGCTAAATTCACAATTCCCAAGAAGTAGTCCTTTGACCTACCCCATTACTGTTAACTCCCTCCCTGGGTAATTTATATGATAAAGATTTTTCTGAGAGGCTAAACCAACTACAAAACCAGTTAGAGCTCTTAAGAACAGTTCAGGTGACTTTGCCAAAAAGTATTAAGAAGAATGCATCTCTGTGCAAAAGCAAGCATTATGAATGTGTATCAAAATTTCTAGTTACCTGTGGATCCTGTTTTTTTCCTAATTTATTTCCTGGGAAACATCTACACATTTGTAGCACAACATCCCCTCCCCATTGTAGTACAGCAGTGGTTGGAATCCAATCGTCAGCTTAAAATAATATATTTTTATTAAAAACCATTTTAAGTTGGTGCATATTTTCCAAGGCAGATTTATATATGGATAGCCACCCAGAATTGCTTGCTATAGATAAGTGATGAATTATTTTAATCAGAAAAGGAATTTAACAGCATGGCAAAAACAAATTTGCAAGATTTTTCACAATCTGGTTGTCTTCTCTGATTTTTCAAATTTGTATTCTGTATTCAATGAAGACTAATTGTGACTACTGGGTATTCAATCAAACTCCCCTAAAGTGGATTCGTCCCATCCATAATAAAGATGGACGTTCTCACCAATAATTTTGTGAATTATCTACATTCTCCAAATGAGAGCTGGAACATGGTGGGAGAAGCCAGTGGGGGGCAACGGCCTAAGATGGCTCTCTTGCCTGAGGCAGGGGAATACTTAATATAGAGAATGACATATAAATGAATTCTCCCTGAATGGATACATTTTTTATCCACTGGCCTACCATAGGTCCTGGGTTACCACATCTTTGGAGGATTTCAATTTTTCCATTCTGTCTTTTGATGCAAAAAATTTGGGGTAGGGGTAAGGGAATTATTTCAACAGAAACTTGGCCTACCAAGTACAGTTTCAGTTCCTTAGCCTATATTCAAGCCCACCACAATCTGATTCCAACCATAGTGTAATGGAAGACCAATAGATTTGCTGTCAAAGAACCTGGGTTCAAATGCCGCAGCTGCTAATTTATTTTCCGTGTGACCCGGGACAAATCCCTCCTTGTCTCTGGGTCTCAGTTGCTTCATCTATAAAATGGGGATGTTGCCTCTGGGTACCTTCCAGCCCTAGATGTGTGACAATTGTGTTAATCTTGTTTCACAGCGCTTCCCTTGGTGTTTTCTACGGTCCAGACAAACTGACCTACTTTGAGGGGGTTGTGGGAGAGGGACCTCAAAGGCCATCTAATTCAAGCTCATTGTTTTAGAGATTCAGAAACTCCAGCCTATGGAGGTGATGAGATTTGCTCAAGGGCATGCAGGTACTCTCTGCTCTGATTCTTAACCTGACTTCTGCCTCCGGGCCTCTGGTGCTTTCCCCATAGAAGCCGCATGAGGAAGGCTGGGCAAGTATTAATTATCCCCATTTTACAGATGAGGGCACTGAGGCTTGGAGAAATTAAGCATCTTGCCCAGTCACCTAACTAGCAGAGGCCGCAGTTCACACATAGGGCCTCTGCTTTCGGGTGGGTCAGAGGGTTTAAAGCTGAAAGGGACCTTGGGGATCATTGAGTCCAACCCCTTAATTGTACAGATGGGTCTTAGAAAGATGAAGTGTAGTGCTCTCAGTAAGTAGCAGAGTCGAGATTTGAACACAGGTCCCCTGACTCCAGATTCAGTACTATTTGGTATACCAGGGAACTTTAAGCCTTCTCTTTCTATTCTGTCTATTGAAGTCCTTCCCTTCCAGGAGAACATAAGCTCCCTGAGGGCAGATACTATTTTATTTTGTTTTTGTTTCTTCAGTACCTAGCAAAGTTTATGACATATAATAGATGCTTAATAAATGCATCTCCTAGGCAACTGGATGACTCAGTGGATAGAACACTGAGCCTGTAGTCAAGAAGACCTGAATTCAAATCTGGCCTCACATGCTTACTAGCTGTGTCACCTTGGGCAAGTCACTTAACCTCTGTTTGCCTAAATCTACTGGAGAAGGAAATGGCAAATCACTCCAGTATCTTTGCCAAGAAAACCCCATGGTCAGTATGGTCCATGGTCACAAAGAGTTGGACACAACTGAACAACAACAACAATAAATGCATTGATTGATTGATCAGTTGTTTGATGATTCCTTCAAAATTTAAGTCAGATGCTGCCTCTTCCAGGAAGCCTTCCCTGACCTTCTCTTTTCCTCCCTCCCCTACTACTGCTCAAGTGAAAATGATCCCCGTCTTCTCCACTTTTTCAAAGCAGTTTGTCTGGACCTCTCTTTCGTCCCTAACATTATCTTGTTTACGTCATTTATGTATGTCATATCCCCTTATGAGAATCTAAGCTCCTTGGGGTTATGTATTATCATTTTTCATTTTAGTAGCCCATGAAGTCCTTTGCACACAGTAGGTACTTAATGGGTGTTTATTTAATTGAAGCAGGTTGTTGTTTTAGGATAAAGGGCACAATACAGCAGAGAAAACTGGATTTGGAGTCGTTGGACCTGGGTTTTTTGGGGCTGATAAGCTGTGAGAGCCTCAGGTCCTGGATGGGAGGAGGGCATGAATGTGGTTAGCTTATCTGACCATCTGGGAAAGCCTTCAGCGAGGAAGAGTGTACCATGGAGAGTCCCTGTTCTCTGCTCTAACAAATTGAGCTCAAAGCTAATTTTTCAAGGCTAAGAAGAATTGTGAGTGCCTTGCTAAGGCTGAAAGGACAGCCACCTGACCGCCTGTTTGCCCCATGCATATTTTGAGGCAGCAGCTGCCATCTCTGAGGAAGAGTCTGTCTGTTAGTGCCTGTGGCTAAGGGGGAGGTAGAAGAGGGAAGGAGGTAGCCAGGTGCCCAAAACCAGAAAAGCCTGGCCCTGCTATCAAAGACAGTCAGGAAACTCTGAGTTAGGACAACTTTCCATCTCCCATCAGACAACACTATAGGGAGACATTCATATATTTTTAATGGAAAAATTAAATTTTACAGATATTTTTTGTTTTTCCATTATGTTAATTTCCAAATATATCCCTTCTCTTTCCAGAGAGACATGTAACAAATATTAATAAAAAATAATGTGAATAATACATAATAATACATATATTTAATATATAAACAAATAATAAAAATATATAAAATAATAAAAAAGAGAGAAAAAGCAAAAAAGCAGTTCAGCAATCTATTGAGTCAGAAAGTTTATGCAAAGTTCCATACCCATAGTTTCCCACATCTGCAAAGAAAAGAGGGATGTTCATTTTCTCACATCTTCTTTGGGGCCAAGCTTGATCAGTAATTATTCATTGTCAACATTTGATTTCTGATTTTTTTTCTTTTTTTCAGTTGCTTTCTCTCCATCTACATCTCTGCAGGTCCCATGCATATTGTTTTTTTTTTTTCCATCCCGCTTACTTTCACTTTCCCTCAGTTGATGTCTTCTTGTCCTTCTCTTTATTCTTTACATACATAATTTCTTTTTTTCACTCAATAGTATTTTATTTTTCCCAATTACGTGTAAAGACAGTTTTCACTTTTATAAGATTTTGAATTTCAAAATTTTCTTTCTCCCTCCCCTTCTTCCCCTCCCTAAGACAGCAAGCAATCTGATATAGGCTATACAGGTACAATCATGTTATACATATTTCCACATTAGTTATGTTGTGAAAGAAGAATCAGAACAAAAGGGAGAAACCATGAGAAAGAAAAAAAAAACACCAAAGTGAA
>NW_020954548.1:30237365-30240004 GCF_900497805.2 Vombatus ursinus | reverse complement strand
AGTAGCATGTTTCAATCTACATTCAGACTCCATAGTTCTTTCTCTGGATGTAGATAGCATTTTCCATCATGAGTCTTTTAGAATTTTCTTGGATCATTATATCGCTGAGAAGAGCTCAGTCTAACAAAGTTGATCATCACATAATGTTGCTGTTACTGTGTACAATGTTCTCCAGGTTCTGCTAACTTCACTCAGCATTAGTTTGTATAAGATTTTCCAGGTTTTTCTGAATTCCACCTGCTCATCATTTCTTATAGCACAATAGTATTCCATTATATTCATATACCACAACTTGTTCAGCCAGTCCCCAATTGATGAGCATCATCTCAATTTCCAATTCTTTGCCAGCACAAAAATATTTTTGCATATGTGGGTCCTTTTCCCCTTTATATGAGTTCTTTGAGATACAGACTTAGTAGTGGTATTACTGGATCACAGGGTATGCACAGTTTTATAGCCCTTTAGGCATATTTCTAAATTGCTTTCTGGAATGGTTGGATCAGTTCACAACTCCACCAACAATGCATTAGGGTCCCAATTTTCCCACATCTTCTCTAACATTTATCATTTTCCTTTTCTGTCATATTAGTTAATGTGATAGGTGTGAGGTGGTACCTCAGAGTTGTTTTAATTTGACTTTCTCTAATCAATAGTGATTAGATTTTCTTGCATAACTCTCATTTCTGTCTGCAAGTTTTCTTCTACCTCTCTTATTTGATTTTTAAAATGCTTTTTCGGCTCTTCCAAGAAAACTTTTTGGTTGTGAGACCAATTCACATTCCCTTTTGAAGCTTTGCATGTAGGCATTTTGACATTGTTGTTCTCTTCTGATTTTGTGTTTTGATTTTCCCTGTCACCATCCCAACTTTCTATGGTCACGGCTTTTCTCTGTTTTTTTGTTTTTGTTTTTGTTTTTGCTCATTTTAAAGCCTATTTCATGGCTTTTAAAGATGAGCTCATCTCCTGGGGCACAGGGGGCATTGTCCCAAGCTTCTTGTTCTAGGAGCCAGGGGCCTGGTCACTAGTTTTCTGCATTGAGGTCTCAGGTACTAGCAGCTTATCCATTTCTCTGGGGTGGCCTGGCCTAATCACTCCTGTTGTGCGCTGGGTTCTGAGACTGGTAGTTTACCTTCTGTGCTGAGGCTGGAGTCCTCACAGCTGACCTCCTGTGACATTGGCCTGCTGAGCCAGGACCCAGAGGCATTGGTTGCTGAACTGTGCTATGGCTGAGAGCCTCCCACTGGCTTGCCTGGATACTTTCAGCACTAGATTGTGCTCCCCTTTTACTCAAGTGAGACAGACCTTTCCTGAAGTCCTTCTAAGTTATCTTAAGCTGGAAAAATGTTTCACTCTGTCTTTTTGTAGGTTCTGTCATTCCAGAATCCATTTAGAGACTTAATTTAATATTGTTTCTAAGGGAAACTGGGGAGAGCTCAGGCAACTTCCTGGCTTCTCTCCACCATCTTGGCTCTGCCCCCTACATACATAATTTCTTATGGTATGATTATTTTCTATGTCATTCATTTATTATAGTAATGTTTAGTTAATTTACAATCAATGTATATTCTTTTTGATCACAAAAAAGCATTGCTATAAATATTTTACTGCATAGGGACACTGCCTTCTAGCTTTGTCCTCCTTAGGGTGTGAGCGCCATCTCCAGTCGTCATGGCATATATTTGGCCACTGGACCCAGATGGCTCTGGAGGAGAAGGTGAGGCTGGTGACTTTGCACAGCCCTCCTTCACTTAAATCCAATTCACTTGCATGTCATGGCATCACCTTCCTGATGTCATTGTCCTCTTCAAGAACAGAGGACAAACAACAACTACATCCTTAGGGCGTATGTCTACCAATTAGTGAGCTTTCTGAGTCAAAGGGTATGTCTATTTTCATCATTTTCTTGGCATAATTACAAATTGCTTTCCTGAATGATTAGACAACTTCAGAGCTCCACTAACAGTGCATCAGTGTACTAGTCTTTCCACAACCCTCCAACACTGACCATTCCCATTTTTGTCATCTTTGCCTATTTGCTGGAGGAGAGGAAAATCCTCAGAGTGGTTTTAATTTGCATTTCTCTTATTAGTGATTTAAAGTAGTATTTCTTATGTTGTTTAGAGTTTGCAATTCTTTTGAGAACTGTTTCTATCCTTTGGCCACTTATCTGTTGGGGAATGGCTTTTTCTTTCTTTTTCTTTTTTTTTTACTTTTTATGGTGTTATATATTTTTGTTAGTTACCTATATAGGTTGAATTACAGGCACTTATCAGAATGGTTTGCATTTTGTAAATATTTATTCTTAAGCCATTTCAGAACCTCAGCCTGAAAAGGATCTCTCAATCACTGGTATTATCTCCCCTAAACCACTCACTGAAAGGGGAGTCAACCTATTAGGAACCCAAGGTACAGTTAATGTAAAATGAAGGCACAAAGTAAGTCATCTACTGTTGTTGTACTCACCACAGGTCCTAAGATGTTGGTGGAGAATTGGACTGAAGAGATCGTGTGGTCTTTACCCCCAGATTGTGAGGAAACTGAAATCGGAGAGGTGAAGTAAGTTGTAAAGGTCATATAACTAGTTAGCATCCTCACCAGTGTTTTCTTCCTTCCTTCCTTCCTTCCTTTCTTTCTTTCTT
>NW_020954548.1:30207759-30237226 GCF_900497805.2 Vombatus ursinus | reverse complement strand
TTTTAGAGGCAACATGGTGCAATTGATTAAGAGGTGGAGGCTGCTAAGTAGTGCAACAGATAGAGTACTGGGCCTGGAGTCAAGAAAAACTGAGTTCAAATTTGACCCCAGATACTTAATGTGTGACACTGGGAAAGTCACTGACCCTTTATCTACCTCATTTCTTTCATCTATAAATGGGGCTAATAGTAGCATTCACCTCTCGGGGTTGTTGTGAGCATCATGAGTTAATATTTGTAAAGTCTTATTAAATGCTTGTTTCCTTCTTTCCTTAAAAGCTAGGTTCAACTTTAGACTTCTGATTTCAAATCCAGTGCTCTTCTCGCTATGCAGTGGTTTTCCTCTACTCCAAGCTTCCCCTGCCCCTTCTCAGAAGAGAAAGGACAGTTCTAAATATTTTTGGCCTCTCCTTCTCACCCTTGAGTTATAATAAAGAAATGACTCATTCTTTGTACAGTAACAATCTTGCGTTGAAAAATTTAAAGTTCAAAAGCCATTCCTTTAGAAACTTCACAGCATTTTTCAAACCATTTTGTCCATGTTGACAGAACTGATAAATGTAGAGCTCTACTGGAAAGGCCGTTGACCACTGGGGTAGAGGAATGAGAGGAGGCATTCGTCATGGATGTAGTTACCGTGTGGACAGAATATGGGTAATTCATTCACCAAGTTCTATCTTCTTGCGATGCCACCCTGCTGCTGCTACTGCTGCTGGCTTCTTCTGATCTGCACCTCTGGAGACCATGCCCTGGAGGTGCTAAGCCTCTCAGGGTTGGAACTCCTGCACTGGGGCTATACTGTCCTGGTTGGTGAGAGTCTATTACATTTAGCTGGCTTAGACTAGACCATGCTTCTCCCTGTACATCTTGTCATGCTGCCATGAGCAATTCCTCTCTCCCTTCCCATATCTTGTTCTGGAAACAGCAATAATCAACTTAACTTTACCATCCCTTCTGGAAAGAGAACCAACTGTGCCATGACCCTCCATAGAGCACTTCCTTTTTTGTGTTGTGTCCTTTACTTAGAATGCAAGTGTCTTAAGGACAGAGACTGTCTGTCTTTTGGAATTATCTCACTAGCACTTAGAAATGTGGTTGGCACATAGTAAGAGCTTAATAAATAACTTCATCCATCCATCCATCTGCATCTCCATCCATCCATTCATCTCTCCATCTATCCATCCATCCATCCATTCATCTGCTCATTCATTCAACAAACATTTCTTAAGCACCTAACTGGGTGCATAAAACAACTATGCTGGGTAGTGGATGAGTTGCAAAATTCAAATTCAGATAAGGCAAAGTCCTTGTATGCTACAAGGTAACCTGACAGTGAAGTAGAGAAATAAGGTCAAGGCGGATACCCACAATGCAAATTGTTACATGATAAGCATATTTGAGGGGCACAGTCTTATTTGAGGTCCAAATGTTTATGAAACTACATGACAAGGCAGACCTGCAGTTCTCCAGTTTTTCTTACACAGCTTTTAGAGGGTGAGAAAGTTCAGGACTGTGTGGGGTAGTATAAAGGAAAAAGTTAATAACAAGGGCAGAGATAGTTTGCCTACACTCACCATGTTTAATGAAAAATAGGAAGACCAAATAAATGTTCCATGAAATAATATTTCTTGCTACTTTTAGGTGTACGATAAAACTAACTCTGTCAAGTTTCTTTGCTTGCCTTGCCTGGAAGAACCTGTGAGTTCTCTTTCCATTTCACCTTTACTTTCTTTAGTTTCATTGTCAATTGACATTTCAAAAATGTCAATATTGATATCGTTCAATTCTTCCAATAAAATATCAATTGGATAAAGATCTTATATTTTGAATACTGACAGTTAAGTTAATGTTTATTGCCTATTCAAAGAGGGGAAACTATTTGTTTCCCTTTTTATATCACTGTGATATCTTCACTATGGAGGGAGGAGGTTTTATAGGTTCCCATGAATAAAAAATTCATCATCTACTGGCTAGCTGTCTTCATATTTAACTGCGCTGGTCTTCTGATAGTAGACTCATATCCAAAGCTTTGTATTCCCTTGTGGGTCTTTGGAAACTCAGGATCACCACACCACAATGAAGCGGTAAGGTAGGATGTTTTGTGTTCTTAATGTCTCTGCTAATGCAGCCAAAAAGAGTATTAGCTTTTGGGAGGGGTTGTTATGTCACACTATTAACTTATATTGAGCTTTCAGTCCACTAAAACCTCCAGACCTTTCTTTTGACAGAATTGTCTAAGCATACGTTCCTCATCTTATAATTGTGAAGTTGATTTTTTGAACCTACTTGTAGAAATTTACATTTATTTCATTTCCATTAAATTTCATCTTATTCAATATGTCCCTGGATTCTAGACTACAGAGACCTTTAGTAATTCTGACTATATTGTGTTAGTTATCTTTTCTAGCTTTGTATAATTTGTACATCCGATGGGTATGTATCTTTTATCCCTTCATATAAATTACTAAAAAAGCTATTGAACCAAGAAGATTTCTAGGACACTGTACTCAATTCTATTCCAAGTTTGTTGCTGTCTAGTGTCAGTTGTGTCTGATTCTTCATGACCCCATGTGGGGTTTTCTTGGCAAAGACACTGGATCGGTTTGCCATTTCCTTCTCTAGCTCATTTTACAGATGAGGAAACTGAGGCAAACAGGGTTAAGCGACTTGCCCAGGGTCACACAGCTAGTAATTGTCTGAGGGCATATTTGAACTTAGGTCTTCCTGATTCCAGGGCTGGCCCTCTATCCACTCCCCCACCTAATTGTCCTTAATCTAAATTACTGATAGAGCCATTGAACCTAGAAGATCTCCAGGATACTCCACTCTTCCCAATTCTATTCCAAGTTTACACTGATCCATTAACAACCATTCTGTGGGTTTCAGTCATTCTGCTAGTTCTGAATTCACTGATTGTATCATAATGTAGTCTATACATCCACCTCTTGTCCATAAGGAATAAATAAACAACTTTGTCAAATTATTTTCTAAAATAAAAATATTTCGATAGTATTTTTTTCTGATGTGGCTGTCTTGTAGGGCTGCCCCATGGCCTTTGCCAGTCCTGAGCCAAATTTCTTGATCCTTCCATATGCAAATGATTCTTGAAGTCAGAGAAAGGCACATAGATAGCATCTCTCTCTCTTTGCTATCCCTGGCATCCTCTGTTTTCATCAAGTGGATTGGGAAGGACTGATTGACCACTTATCCTCTGATAACTCTCTCTCTCTCTCTCTCTCCCAGAATTTTTCCAAGGATTGGAGTCAAATTCATTGGCCTATAGTTTTCAGATTCCATCATCTTTCCTTTAAAAAATTATAACATTTACCTTCTCCAGTCCTGGGACACATCTCTCATTCTCTGAGATCCAATAATGTTTCAATTAATCACAGTTCTAATTCTTCCAGTATCTCAGAATGTAGTTCATCCTAGCCTGAATTCATTGAGAGCAGACAGTTATCTTTTAGCATTTCCTCGCTGGTTCCAACTCCCTATAAATTTAGGTTTTCATTCTTACCTTCTTAGCAGACCCTCAAAAAGAAATTTCTGTTACTTTTGTAAGGGGGTGTGGCCAGCCTGGTAGAGGAAATATGCCCCAGGGTGATGCTCTCTAAACTTCACCCCAGAGAGGGACGAAGTACTGGCTACAACAATTTAGTTTCAATTCTCATTCTCAGTTCAAAGATCATTCTCCTTACCAGACGAAACAGAAATAAAAATTGAGTTGTCAGCCTTCTCCCAATTGTCTATTATCATCACCCCACTGACTCTGAGTAGCAATCTCACCCCTTCTTCGATCCTCCTCTTCGTCCCCAATGTATTAAATAAAGAAAAAAAAAAACCAAGTCTTTGTTTTCCTTAGCATTCTTTGCCAACCTCGACTCATTCTGGGCGTTAGCATTATTTAACATGGCTAATTAAAGATCTAATGAGCCAAATGGGACTGATTGTACAAACTAAAGGGATTAGGGTAGGGTTGTCAGAGTGATAGAGGTAGCCAAAGTCACACAAGAGTCCTAAGTGACAGGTGATCAGCCTCTGCAGAGGACCAGAACTGGACACAGCCCTAAACAACCATCCTCTGGATCCTTTGATAAAAAGCCTCCATTCACTCTATTTAGGGCTTTGGGATCAATTGGAGTCTGTTAGATAACAGCTGGGGAAGAGCTTGGGGTCCATGGAGAGATAATTAGTGTTTGAGAACGTTAAGAACGTTTCAGTACCAGAATGGTTCCTTAATAAAGATTTATCAAGTGGCTAGAGTATGTGCATACTATTGTGTATTGTGTCTCCTGACAACTAAACAAGAATATTTAAACTGGGAAGGACTGATTGACAAGTGTTGTTTAGGGCAGTGCAGTGGATAGACAGTGGGCCTGGAATCAGGAAGACCTGAGTTTAAATCTGACCTCAGATACTTACTAGCTGTGTGATCCGGGGCAAGTCACTTAATCCTGTTTGCGTCAGTTTCCTCATCTGTAAAATGAGCTGGAGAAGGAAATGGCAAACCGATCCAGTGTCTTTGCCAAGAAAACCCCAAACAGAGTCATGAAGAGTAGGACATGACTGAACAACAAAAAAAATTTGTGTTGGTTATGAATCAACTGTGATTATGAATACTAAACAATCTCATCTGACTGTCGCCATTGACTGTTAACAGATAATTGTTTTTCTCTGGCTGTGTGTGTAACCAGACTCAGGGTAATGGAACATTCTACTGTGGGTCTATACACAATTGTGAAAATCGCGTCTGGAAATTCCACTGTGTCTCTGACTTGGGGCTATGATGCCTCAACATTCTATTCTGGCTGTGTTCATGTTTGTGGCTTGGACATCTGAAAACCCAGTTGAATTTTTTTAAAAAAGGCAGAAAAGTAGCTATTTGGGTCTACATGGTCCCAAGAAGAGTATGTGGTTATTTCTTCCCTGAGGAGACTTTAATATGTCCATAATATGACCTAGACTGTATCTAGGATAACCTGTATCCTGCTTGGAGAGGGCTCATGAGGTCCATAGCTGCTCATCCTATTGTAGATTGGACAGCATGGACAGGCAGCTAGGTGGCACAGAGAATAGAGCACTAGATCTGGAGTCAGGAAGATATGAGTTCAAATCTGACCTCAGATTCTTACTAGCTGTGTGATTCTGGGTGAGTCACTTGACCTTTCTCAGTCTCAATTTCCCCATCTTCAAAATGGGGATAAAGCACCTCCTCCCAGGGATGTTGCCAGGATTAAATAAAATAATATTTGTAAACTTAAAGCATTATATAAATGCTAGCTATTATTAGGTACATTTGCAATTGGCAGCTGGATAGAGTGTGGGGCCCAGAGTTGGGAAGACCTGAATTTAAATCTGGCCTCAGATATTTACTAACTGTGTGACCCTGAACAAGTCATTTCACCCTGTTTGCCTCAATTTCCTCATCTGTAGAATGAACTGGAGAAAGAAATGGCAAACCACTCCAGCATCTTTGCCAAGAAAACCCCACATGGGGTCACAAAGAGTCAAATACTATTTAAAATGACTCAACAATAACAACAAACAAAGACATTTGAAATTGCTGAGTTTTCACCTAAGAACTGGTATTACTTCCTGGATCGGCCATTCAGAGTCTAGAATATGAAACTCTGGGAATGTCAGCAAGAGGGAGAAATAAACTGTGTTCCTTAGGCTATGTGGATATGTGGCTGCTCTGATCTCATTCATTCCCCAGACATTCCTTTGCTGCTTATGTCTGAGTAGCTGTGGCAATAGAGACTAGCCCTTGGAAGTACGTATTTTGGTATTTTGGTAGCTTGGTATTTTCAGAGAAAGGGCTATTGTTCTGGTGGAATATTTCAGAAGTTGATGAAGAGAGGAGTGGTGTAAAGGAGACAGAGAAAGAGTGTGAGAGCGACCTGGTATGAGTGAAAGTTCCCAGAAGCTTGGAGTTATCAGCAGGTTGTTTATTAGTCTAGAACAGGCAGAGAAGCTTGATTTGAAGGCATGGGGCTGACTGAGGACTAGGTCAAGGGCAGAGACTGACCTCCCTTTCCAACAATTCGGCAGGCCCTGAGATATGGTTCCGGCCTCCAGGGTTCTCCTATCTATTGAGTGATTTTGGAAGCTGTGATGAGAGCACACGATCCTATTCTTTCTATCAGAATGGTAACTTTCTGAGCCCCACATGGTCCCCATATGCAGAAAGAGAGAACCCAAAGGAGACCATGAGCTCAGGCTAGCAGGAAAGGCAGTGGGGATAGAATGACTGTGAGGAAGCGTGCTCATGGTGGAATAGAATCATAAAACAGCTGTGATCTAGTCCAGTCCCCTGATTTTACAGTGGAGGAGACCACAGTCAGGAAAGGTCGTGACTTATCCAAGGTCAGACAGGTAATGAGCATCAAAGGTGGAACTTGAACCCAGGTCCTCTGACTTCAGCTTTCATGCCTTTTCCATTGTAGTACACTGCCTTCTAAGGTTTCAGTAGATGTGGGGTGGGGTAGAGTTTGAGGAATTAATTCCCTGGGAATCTCACCACTCCACTTTGTTCCCCTTCCAACATCTCACACAGAACAGGTACAGGGAAGTCTGGACTGCTTTGGGACTTGTGAGATTTGTCCTTGTCTACACCAGCCAGTGACTGCACAGTACCCAATAGGCTTTATCCTTGATTTGACTTCTAATAAATCTGTGCCCTTAGCTCCTATATGTGGCAAGAATCTTAACATAGGAAGCTCTGAGATCAGAGAGGGAGAGAATGTCCCTTCCTCGGGAGAGCACCATCACCTCTGGAGAAAGCTGGGTTATGACTTCTTTCATCATGTTAGGCAAACTAGCAGATTAGATACATCCCTCTGAGCAAAAAACATATAACATGGGTATAGGATGAGTGCTGTGGACTTTAGATACAGGAATATTAGAGGATTTATAAGGAGAAAAAACGTTAGCTCTGTTCCTACTTAAATTTAATAATTAAAGAAAATGAGATCAGATCCTATCATTGTCTGTATGAGATGACCAAAGCCTGGGGCCCGGCCTTCTTCCTGGAGTTATTCTGTTGCTTTGTTTTTGGTTCTGTTGTGTGGAGTCTGGTTCCTATCCCTTCCGTTCTGCACCTTTCCTCCCCCCCAGGATAATTTTCAAAAATCATGTATGGGGTATTCTGCAGTCCTAAAACTCCCTCCTCCTCCCTATTACATTCCCCCCACCAAAAAAAAAAAAAAAGTTGGGCAGCATCAGAAGAAGTTGTTAGTGGAGAAAAAGAGCTGTTGTCACACCTGAGAATAGGTGAGGCTTATCTATACAAAGAGCCTATAAACTCCCTTGAAGGCAAAACTGGTTAGAGCTGTCTCCTTTGCCAGAACCCTGCCCTTCTGTGTTTCTATTTTTCCGCCTTCAAACCTATTATGATGATTTGTTTGAATTTCTCACTAATTGGAGAAGGAATGGGGAGTGGGTAGTAAGCATACATTGTGATTTGCCCTGAGTCACCAGGAAGAGACTAGACCAGGGGTGGGGAACTTCTGGCCTTGAGGTCACAAGCGGCCTTCTAGATCCTTAAGTGTGGCCTTTTGACTTATCTGTAGTTTGTATTCAGTCAAAAGGCTGCACATAAGGATCTAGAAGGCCACATGTGACCTCAAGGCTTCAGGTTCCCCACCCCTGGTCTAGACCCTCATAACTATGGGGGATGACTCTTCAACACTGTACCAGCTAGAGATGGTCTGAACCCTTACTGTCCATAAGATAGCCCTGAGTCCCAAATCCCAGACCTACACATCTCAGTGACAACGCTAGACAACAAATTCCCTAGAAATAGCCCTGGACTTTGTCCCTTACCTGGATAATCCTAGTTCTCTACATCTCCTTGTATTGTCCCATAGTGCCATCCCACCTCCCCCTCATACTCTTGGGATAGCCCTGGACTTCACCTCCTCTAGGTATAACCTTGGACCCTAAAACTCTTAGGAGCAGCCCCTTAGCAACAGTCCTAAGTCCCATCCCCCATTCCCCAGTCCCATATCCCTTAGGATCCAGGGATTCCTAAGGATGGCCCCTGATTACCTATCTAATCAATTGTTAAGTTGTTGACTTTTGCTAAATTAATTTGGAACACAATTGGAATTCAGAAGTTTAGGGGAAAAAAAGCTTAGGGAGGCGTCTTCAGAAGACCTTTTAATTATAAGAGCCAAGAATATTTGATCCTAAATGCTATTACTATAGGCTACAAAAGCTATCATATCTTTAGGAAGGTGTTAACAAAGGAGAAGTGAATTCTGACCTCTGTATCTGATAACCTACTCTTTCTTGCCACATCCTTATGGAAACATTGACCATCTAGGTCAGTTTTCCACTCAATATCCCATTCAATTCAATTTAATAAACATTTATTTAACACCTATTGTACAGAGAGCAATGTCCTGGACTAGGGAAGAGAAAAAGCAGTGCATAATGGAAAGAGAATCAGGGTCATAAGCCCCTGAACAAACCCTTGCTTCTCTATTTACACAGCCTTGGGTAAGTCACTTCATCCCTTGGAACCCTAAGATTTCTTTGTCTGTCAAACGGGGATGTAAATACTTCTAAACACCTACCTCACAGGTCTGTTGCAGGGAAAATGCTTTGTAAATCATAAAACTCACTAGAAAGAAATATAATATAATACAAATATAATGCTTGGCATAGAGTAAACAATAAATGTTTGTTGACTTGTTCACTCTGTGCGACATCACTGGTAGTAGCATGACTGCTAGTGATTGTGTACGGGAGAGAATAGGATCATAGATCTAGGAAGAAAGGACCCCAGAAGTCATCTAATCCAGGCCTCTAATTACGGCGGAGGAAACTGAGGTCCAAGTAAGTTAATTGATTTGCCCAAGAACACAGGTAGAGGAGCACCAGACGTGGCACTAGAATCCAGGCTCAGTGCCTGCTTCCAGAGTGGGAGGGGAAATCAGTTTCTACACTAAGCAGAATTCCGCTGTCCTAAGATTCTGATTCTAACACCCTTACTGCCTCATATTTGGGGAAGTGACCAGCCATCAAGGAAGGCGTTGCATCCTGAATTCTGATCCTATCTGGGCTGCAGTTACTGCCCGCCAGCCTCTTCCCCCTAGGAAACCAATATCCTCAGCCTCTGTTCATCAGGATGTCTCCCAAATGTTGATGGAGTTGACATTAGCATCTGGGATTAATATATTCTTTTTTCCTCCATTTATTTGGAGAATCTCATTAAGGCAGGTTTCCTTCAGGAAATTGATGCTTTAATATTCAGCGTTGTCAGTGGAGGGGCTGAATTTTATTCCTCAAATAACATTTAATTAAACACTCTGGCTCCCTTTCTGTGATGCATCAGTGATCAACAGAGATGCACACACCTTCATCAACTCTTTGAAAAATCAGCAGAAACTTGAGTTGGGGGAAACAAGCCTGGCCTTACAATAAAGTTTATGGTGTGTGCCTCCTTTTTAATTAGCCCATGGAGTCCTGCTGACAAGGTACACCTGAGAAACTTGGAAAAGGGGTGATTGCTTGGCAGGATGCCTGACCTCAAAGAGAAACTGGCTTGACTAGTCTGGCCCATTACCTCCTGGTCCAGGGGGAATCAACCAATCAATCAGTCAATCAAGAAGGAACAAGGGACATGAGATAAGAAACTTTTGGTTTGGCTTGGAAAAAGGAGGAGAAGCCTTTGCATCCCTTATTCTCTTCCAAAATGTTTCACTTGGACCCCGCCCTCCTAGCTGATATGAGAATGTTAGTATAGTATAGGGATAAGAGCACAGGACTAGTAGTCCAAATCCTTGGGTTCTGGTTCCATTTCTGCCATTGACTAACCACATGACCTTAGGTAAATCACCTTCTCTTGGCTCCTTTTCTTATCTTTAAAATCTACAAAGATAAAAATGTGAAGGGCTGTGACGCAAATATATTAGGCCTATTCAGGCCCAACAGGGCAGAACGAGAAGCAATGGGTGGGGGTTTCGGAGAGACAGACTGAGGTTTGGTATAAGGAAAAACTGGCTAAGAGAGCAGAATTAAGTTACCTCAGGAGGTAATGAGTTCACCATCATTAGAAGTCAACAAGTAGAGACCAGAAGGTCACTTGCCAAGGATATGATGGAAGAGATTTCTGTTGTGTAATAAAAATAATAGCTAGCATTTATGTATCACTTTAAGATTTGCAAAGCACTTTACATATGTTAACTTATTTGAGCCTCCTAAGAGTTGTGTGAGGTACAGTTTGGACTACATAACCTCTGAAGTCTCTCCCCACTCTTGAATTCTGGGATTTCTAAGGTCGCATTCCAGTTCCAACATTCTATGTGCTAAATTCTAGGGTTCCTTCTAGCTCAGCTACCTGATGTTCCATATCCTCAGTCCTTATAGGACAAACATTCTAGGTTTTGTAGTTCAAGGTCCCTCCCTGACCACTGAGTTTTAAGACTCTGTGACTATCACATGATGTTTTGATTGTCTGGCCAGTGCCTAAACAATTGGTCATTTGAGTCAAATGAAAAACTACAGGTGATCTAAGGTATGTCTATCCACTCACATTTGAACCAAAGTAACTGGCTTTAGAAAGCCATTTTTTTTGGAGAGAATTTTGGTTTAAAATAAAAATTGGCCCAAAAATGTAGTTTTTATTTCCACTACAAAGATTCTCTCTTTTTAAAAATGAATTATGTTTCCTGGGACACTGGGGATTAGCTGCTGAAAGGAAACAGATTAAAAGTAACAAGTTTGATGAGGTTTTTCAAGGAAGACATTGAAAAATGGATATTCAGGGATTTATGCCATAAACCCAAATTTGGAAGTCTTCAGAAAATCTAAGAAACATTCCATGGAGAAGGTTGGGGAGTGAAAGGAGAACTTTATGGATGACAAAATAGGGTACTCCAACGAGCCTTCCAGGATAGAATAAGGGGAATGGAATTTAATAGGGATAAATGTAAGATTCCACATGGGTTCAAAAATTCAATTGCAAGGAAAGGAGGTAATATAGCCAGGAAACTGTTTGTGTGATACAGTGGGTAGAGCACTGAACCTGGAGTTAGGAAGATCTGAGTGCAAATCCAGCCTCAGACACTTACTAGCTGGGTGACTCTAGACAAGTCTAGCTCAGTTTCCTTAACTATAAAATGGGTATGATAACAGCACCTACCTCTCAGAGTTGTGAGGATTATATGAGATAATACTTGTGAAAGACATTTAATGCAGTGCCTAACACATAGTAAGTACTACATAAATGCTTATTCTCTCTCTCTTATCCCTTCCATTGTGTGATAAACAATTTTGTAGTGGATTGCAAGCTCAATATTGAGTCAATTATGTGACATGGCAGCCAAAAGACCAACTTTAAGCTTAGGCTGCATTAATAGAAATGTATAGGGTTCTGAATAAGGAAGGTAATAATGATCTGCTCTGGGCAGACCACACATAGAATGGAGTATTTTTTTGGGGGGGGAGTAACAGAACATTTCTTTTATTTTTTTGAAAATTTTTTTATTAATTTATTTTGATTTATCAACAATCACTTCCATAGGCTTTTGAGTTTAAAATTTTTCTACCTCTCCCTCCCCACCTCCTTCCCCAAGACAGTGAGCAATCTAATGTAGGCTATTCATATACATTCCTATTAAACATATTTTCACATTAGTCATGTTGTAAGGACGAATTAGAACCAATAGGAGGAACTGTCAAAAAGAGGAAACAAAACAAGGCAGTAGAAAAAAAATAGCAAATAGTATGCTTCGATCTGCATTCAAACTCCACAGTTTTTTCTTTGGATGTGGATAGCATTTTCCATCATGAGGACCTTTTGAGATGTCTTAGATCCTTGCATTGCTGAGAAAAGCTAAGTCTATCAACATTAGTCTCTGCACAACATGACTGTTACTGTGTACAACAGTCTCCCGGTTCTGCTCACGTCACTCAGCATCAGTCCATACAAGTCTTTCCAGGTTTTTCTGAAGAGAAACATTTGAGGAAGGATGATGATAGGTTGGAACACGTCTAGACAAGGGTGACATGACAGAAGACTTAAAATGTTATCATTGCAACATTGTTTGCTGTCTCTCCCATTAGAGACAAGCTCACTGAGAACAGGGATTGTCTTTTGTCTCTTTTTGTATCCTTAACACTTAACACAGTGCCTGGCACCTAGTAAATGCTCAATAAATATTTATTGATTGACTGAGTTGAAGGAGGTGAAGATGTTTATCCTGGAGAAGAGAAGACTTTTAGGGAACAAAGTAGTTATCTTTAAGTAGTTGAAGGACTTTCATGTGAAAAAAAAAAAGATTTGGATTGTTTTGCTTGGTCTTTGAGGACAAAACCATTGGATGTATGGGAAGCATATTTTAGTTTGATATCAGGGGGGGAGGGGTGGGAGGGGGTGGGAAACTGTCTTAAAACAAAAAGGGCTGTCTCTGGAGATAGTGGCATCCTCATTACTGGAGGTCTTTAAATAGAGGCTGGGGGTATTATGGAAGAGATTCTTATTTAAATAGAACTTGGACTAGATGAACTCTGAGGTCCTTGTATGTGGTTTAAATTTGCTAAAATTACAGTGTATGTATGTGTGTGTGAGCATGCATACATGTTCACTTTAATTTTCTGTTTGATTTAAGTTTATCAAACTTCCTGCCCTTGGGTTTAGACTCTTCTTTCCTATTCTTTATCTTCACCATCACTTCTATTACCTTGACCTCCTCAATTTTTTCCTTAGGCCATAAGCTTTGCACTGGCCTTCCTTAACTATCTCAGTTCCTTAGCGAACCAACTCAACTCCTTGCCTTCCTTCACTCTTAAATCCTTTGCACCTTTGTTCAAATGCTAATTTTGCTTTGTCAAACTTCAATCCTATATTGTTCCCGCTATGGGCTTTCTTTGCACCTATTCACATGCTGCTGATTGGGTCTGCTACAAATATGTTACCTGATCTCAACTAGGTCCTTACTGTAACAAGACAAACATTCTATACTTCGGTAACTGATTCATTATCCTACTCTCCACAGCAGATGTTCTAAACCTTCTGGTCTTTTTCCAAGCCTTCAATATCATCACATACTCTCAATCAAGGACCTTTGCCTCATTTTTTACCCCCAAAATGAGGCCTTTAAAATTAGCTTTTAGTAACATGGTGTACAGTTTCTACTATTTTCTTGCATTGTATACATTGATGAGTAAGTCTGGTTTTCTTAAGGATAACCTATCCAAAATTTCTAGTGGCAATGACCTGGTCCTGAATTTCCATCATAACCTTCCCCACTCCTTTTTCCATAAAAAAGTTTCTATGACTCCTCCATCTGTTAGATACTTCTTTTTTGACATTGTTGGCTGAGTTCATGTGTTAGTTGCCTACGAAGAGGCTTCTAATCCCTTTATTAGATATTAATCATTTCATAGGCTCCATTTGGAGATATACCACTTAGGGCATATTTGACAAGTTCAACGAAACCCATTTTTTGTTGACCTTTACTATTGCTTAATGAATTGATATCTATTTTGTTCCAGACGTATTTCTGTAGTTTTGATCTATTGATAATATAGTCTGAGTATTTCTCCTGTTCCTCTTCCTTTTTTTCTCCTTTTTGGCAAAGAAGTGTTAATCTTTCTTTAGCTATCTTAGGGAATTATTTCATTGATATTTTACTGCTTTTTATTAGGAGGTTTTCCAAATCTGTTATGGACCATTTTATAGTTCTGAGAATGTACATTAAAACTGGTATTGTGTAGGTGTTAATTGCTTTAAACATGTTCTTCTTATTCAGCTTTGATTTCAGGATGCCAGTTAAGTCTCTCAATGTAGTCAGACACAACCTTCTCTTTGATATCTTAGTGCTTGGTGTGTTCTACTTAGAGAAGACCAAGGGATTTATGGGTATCATTTCTATCCATTGGCTCAATATGAACTCTGAATTCTAACTTGAAGTGTCCAGTCTCCATCTTTATTTGGTGGACATTAAGAATTTTACATTTATCAAGTAACAATGATAATTTGACAATAATTGTTTAAAAAGATCCCATGTGATGAAAATATTCAATGCTTTTTTAAGCTACCATAAAGCTTGATATTACCCATGTACATCAAATGATTAATAAGATGCATTTGTTTGACTGTCTCTTTAATTTGAAGTCATGCTTCATTCTATTTAAGAGATGATAATGGATTTAATGAGGCAGAACCAGAATGGACTAAAATGAATTCCCTCAAAAATGCCATATTTTATATTGTTCTAGACATTATTATGTTGTTGGCATGTTTAAAATAGAGAAAAATTTATATATATATATATATGCATTACATGTGGACATTGTGTTTTCAGTATACTTGAGTTTATTTTATATGTTTATACTACAAAAAAAGCCATGAATACTGAATTGAGTCAAAGGCTTTGTGATAATCCACAAATGCTATGATGCTTTGGTGAAGCTCATTAAAAATGATTGGATCAATAGCAAGTTGATCTTTATATTCCTGAGAATTTTTGCCAAGCCCTTTCTGCTTCCCAAATGATGTATTGTTTTATTCTAAGTGTTTGTCAATTTTTTTAGTCATATGAGCTGTGAATACTTAAGCACATAAACTCGTGACTAGCTGATATTAGAAAAGCAATTGGCATTCTCATCCTTAATAAGTGAAGTAATGGTTATGCGATGCCTCCTGTTAAGAAAGGTGGGATCAAGTTCATGTCTAAGAAGAAGCAAGTAAATTGCTTTGGTTGCAATACTAATTTATTATGTTTCTCCATTTTTATTTAATGGAGTTGAGATAGAAATGGTTCTGGGACAGACCACAATTTTACCATTGTTCTTTTTTTAAATTCTATTCTACAAGAAAGTAAAATAATTGTATTTAGTAACTGAACAGAAGTATTATGCTATAAGTTCAGATTTTGGAAGCTCATGGAAAGGTTCTTTAGGACAATTCTAGTATCAGAGAAGATAGTGGTGATGATATGTACTCAAAGCTATTCCTACGTGTTTAGAAATGGGAGAACACTAACAACTTAGGAACAAGGAGAAGCCTCTTATAGGAAGTGAACCAAGAGATGAGCCTTGAAGGGAGTGAGAGGTTCCAAAATTTAGAAGTGAGGAGGGAAAACATCTCAGGCTTGGGGGAGAGCTTGTACAAAAGCATGGAGGTCAGAGGAGGAAGGTCATGTACAAAGAATAGCAAGCAGCCCAGTTTGGTTGAAATCTAGAAAGAAAGGTTAGAGCCAGATTGTGAAAGGATTTACATGTTATACAAAGGAGTTTGGAGACACAGTGGCTACTGGGCCAGGGTGGGAGGTGTGTGGCAGAGTCAGACTTGTACTTTAGAAATATTGCTTTGGCAGCTACATGGAGGATGGATCAGATAGGGGAGAGACAGGGCAGCTAGGTGGTGCAGTGGATAGAGCACTGGCCCTGAAGTCAAGAAGACCTGAGTTCAAATCCGGCCTCAGACCAAACGCTTGACACTTACTAGCTGTGTAACCCTGGGCAAGTCACTTAACCCCAATTGCCTAAAAGCAAAAACAGACAAACAAATGGGGGAGAGACCAGAGGCAGAGAAACAAATTAAGTGGTCATCATAATTCAGGTGGGAGGTGAGGAGGGCTTCAGGATGGTGGTATGAGTGGAGGGGAGGAAGATGAAAAATTTCATGGGAGGTAAAAAGTAATTAGATTTGACAACCTATTAGATGTGGAAGGTGAGTCAAAATGAAGAGTTATAGGTGACTACTAGATTGTGATCAAGGGTGACTGAAAGGATTGCGGTCTCTGCAGAATCAAGGGACTTAGGGTAGTGGATGGATGTAGGGGGAAAGTTAATGGATTCTGTTTTGTACATATTGAATAATAAGGTTATTCCTCTTGTTGCTGATGTCAAGGAATTTATCTGATCTTAACATAAGCTTTATGTTAAATAGGCAGTTAGGTGGAGTAGTAGTTAGGACACTGGAACTAGAGTCAAGAAGAACTGAGTTCAAATCTAGTCTTAGACACTTGAGATCTAGCTATGAGATCCTAGGCAAGTCATTTAACCTGTTTGCCTCAGTTTTCTCATCTGTAAAATGAGGATAATAATAGCACCTACTTCTCAGAGTTGTTGTGAAGATGAAATGAGAATATTTTATTAATTAATTAATTTTTAGTTTTCAACATTCACTTCCACGAGATTTTGAGTTTTAACTTTTCTCCCCTTCTCTTTTCTTCTCTCTCCCCAAGATGGTGGGCAATCTACATACACATTCATATTAAGCATTGAAATGAGAATATTTTATAAAGTGCTTTGCAAACCTTAAATCACTGTATAAATGCTAGTTATTATTAGCTATTATGGTGATGGTGATTATGATTTGGGGAAATTACTTTCAATTATCCCAATATACTCTCTAAAACAAAAAAATGTCTTTTTCAATTAACCAATATTCTTCACTGAGGACATGTAACAATGAAATGTGGAATGTCACAGCTTCTGAGGAACTGAAATTACAGGGTGGCTCAAAGGGCATTAGAGATACCTATGAGGGACATAATGGGCTGCAGCACATTCATTTCCAAGATTGACTTGACTAAAACAAGTGGTATGAAAGATAATGTTTGGGAGATATATGACCAGAAAGGGAGGTAGGTCTGTTCTGTATCAAGAGTAGATAATAGGTAGACAGTCCATGTGCTGCCCTTGTACCAATATGATCTTAGATCTTGAAGAAGGCCTGTAGAATACTGGGTAGATGGCCTATGGAGAATTATTAATCATCCATTTATTAGGCTCTTACCTTGTGCCAAACACTGAGCTAGGCACTAGGAATACCATGACAGGAACAAAACAATCCCTGGCTAAAAAGGAACTTAGATTCCATTGGAGTGACAACCTAGGGATAATATGAAACACAAAGCAGAAACAAGGTTACTTTGGAGGGGAAGGCATTGACAATCCAGGGGACGAGCAAAGGCTTTTCGACAGTTGTGATGGGTAAACTGAACCTTGAAGGAAGCCAGTCATCCCTTGAGATATGAATAGGGAGTGGGTTCTGGAGTAGAGGGCTGGACAGTGCAAAGAAACGGAGATGGGAGATATGTTAGGGGTGAGGAAGGCCAAGGTAACTGAATCCTAGAGTATGTGGAGGGGTGGGATGTTTAGGAAGTCTGGAAAGGTAGGAAGGGGCCATGTTGTGATAAGAAAGTCTCTATTATGGGAGAACATGGAAAGGAGTTACACAGGAAGAGAAGGCATGGGCGAGTTGTGACCTGTACTTTTGGACGGCACTTTTGTGTACTTCGTGGAGAAGTGAGGTTTATGAGCCAGACCAGATGGAGTGGGTCAACAGCTCAGATGGGCCAAATTAGAACTGATCATTAGCAGACCCGAGAGCCCTAATTTTAGCACCCCCTTTGAATAGTGCTTATATCAACTCCAGGGTAGACCTCAACTGAAACCTCTTAGGAAATCTTGTTGTTTGTCCTTCATTTTTGAAGAGGACCAATGACATCATGGGGTGCTGTCTTGACTTGGGTGTGAATTGGATTGAAGTGAGGCAGAGTTACACAAAGTCATCAGCCTCACTTTTTCTTCCTAAATCATCAAAGTATAGTGGCAGGATGACTGGAGATGGCCTGGGATGCAATGAATGTATAACCTTGGTGTCTTCCACGTCTGACCGAGCTGTAAGCTCTCCGCAGAGCCTGCTTAAGTCACTTTCATGGCTGAACAAATTATTTTCATCTGCCTATTCCACTGGGGAATGTCTTCATATGTTTGTGGTAGACACTCCCCTAACTCACTGATGGGTTTGAGACCTGTTACCCTCAACCTAGTTTAGCCCATCAACTAGACAATTTACTGAGGTATGGCCACTGAGAATGCTACAGCTTCTTGCAATCACAGCTGAAAGTTGAGTGCCAGGTGGACCCCAAAGGTAGATGAGCAGCCCTGGAAAGAACTCAGCAAACCTTCACCCCAGAGGTGCTAGTCCTCCTGAACACCCCATATACCCCTAGGAAATCTACTATTTTCAGGAACCCATTGTCAATTTGGTCTGAAGCCTTAATTTCCTGTTGCTTTTTGAAATGTGAAATTTGGTGTCTTAGAAGAGATGCTTTGGTTTAGCCACAGTCCCCTACATCATCATCAAATGTTTCATCCCTCTGTCACTGCTAGCAATGGGCTACATCAGTCTCTTCACTATTCTGTCTTGGGAGTATGAGACAACTGATTTCTGTATCCCCATCCTCAGCCCCCATGCACAGCAACCCATCTATCTTTGCTTATTCCAATCCCTCATTGCAGACTAACTTTTCAGGAGTGTCTTTCCAGACCCTCCTGCTACCCTCTGATGTTCTTCTCTATGGTTTACTTCTGTGTCTCTGTGTTCTGTTTGTAGTAGAGTGGCTTTCTGAATTGTAAATACACAGAGCAGGATGTGTGTCTGATTCATGTGTCTGAAAGGGAGCAGCACATGCTTCTTTGGATGACTCTTATCTTCTGATGACATCCCCTAGATTAGGGATCATGGGGTATGCCAGGCAGTTAGGTGGCACAGTGGATAGAACTCTGGGCCTGGAGTCAGGAAGACTCCTCTTTGTAAATTCAAATCCAGCCTCAGACACTTACTAGCTGTGTGACCCTGGGCAAATCCCTTAACCATGTTTGCCTCAGTTTCCTCATCTGTAAAATGAACTAGAAAAGGAAATGGCAAACCATTCTAGTATCTTTGCTAAGAAAACCCAAATGGAGTCATGAAGAGTCAGACATGACTGGAATGACAAAACAACAATTCAATTGCTATGGGATTTTTTGAGAAAATCACTTCTTTTAGAAATTGAGATTCCTTAACTATGAAATAAGAGAGTTGGGCTCTCTTCAAGGTACATTTCTACTCTAATAGTACCCTAAATTTATTTCATTCCTAACATTCAGTGCCTTACGATCCTTTCTGTTTAGTCTATGTTACGGGCAGTGTGGTATAGTGGGTAGATGTGCTAGATTTGCAGTTAGGAAGATGTGGGTTCAAATTCCACTTCAGATTCTGTCTTGGCACATTACATAAACTTCCTCAGCCTCAGCTTCCTCAACTGTGAAATGGAGATGATAACACCTAACCCACAGGATTGTGGAGAGGGTCACATGGATAATATATGCACAGCGAAGCACTGAATCAGTGATATTTATTATTATTATTATTAGTATTAGTATTAGTATCATCTTAGAGTCAGTGTCCCATAGTGGATAGAGTCCTAGACTTGCAGTCAGGAAGACCTGAGTTCAAATCCCACTTCTTACACTTATTAACTGTGTAACCAAGAACTTCTGTGGGCCTTGGTTTCCTCATTTGTATCGTGGGTATAATTCTACCTACCTAGCAGAGTTCTTGTGAAACTCATGATATCACTGGTCCTCTTCGAGAACAAAGAATGAACAACAACAAGGTAATCCACATAAAGTGCCTTGCAAATTTTAAAGTGATACATAAATTTCAGTTATTGTTATCATCTATGTTTCTAAAACATTAAGGAGCTCTGTTGGTGAGAATGAAGGCCCTGTTAGGAAATGCATATGTAGAGTAGTAGGAAAAGTACTGGATTGGGAATCAGGACAACTTAGATTTTAATCTTAGTTCTGCTGACCTATTTCCCATGAGTCACTTCCTCTCTCTGGGCTTTTATTTACTCATCTGTAAAGTGGGATTAAAGATAGCTACACATATTCTAGAATCATGGGATTATAGGATTTTATAGTTGAAACTTTCTTACATGGGCATCTAGTCCAATCTATATCTGAAAAAGAATCGTAACATACCCAACAAGCGGTCATCTGGGCTCTGCATGAAGACCTCTCATGAGGGGATTGAACAGGTGGGATTGGATAGGAAGATGTGAGGTCCCTTCCAGATTTAATATTTGATGGTATTGAAATGAAAAGTTTGTGAGATTATTTTGAAGTGGAAAAAAATCCATCCCAATAATCTCAATTACTTTAGTATGAGTTCTCTGCTCAGAGGAGTTTTTAGGTTATAATATCCTGAGTCTTAATCTATGTAAGATGTTCCAGTTTGGTCTTCCCCCTCTCCCTGCCCCTCCTTACCCTCCCATTATTGAATGAGCTGCAGACAAGTAAGGGGGTAGAGAACTGATCGGTAAGGTGACAGGGACAGCAGAGAGGGGGCCACATAGCCTCTGGTTGGTGGTTGATGTAAGCATTCTCCCTGATCTATGAGGCCATTCTTAAGAAGGATGGCTTCAATTCTCCCCCAGAAAATGTGGACCAAGCAATATTGCCAATCCATATTCTTTCCTGTCAAACCTTTCACTGTCATGGGAGTCTAGAGACACTTTATAAGCTGCGTCTCTGCCCAGTGATCCCGTCACTCTAGCATTTCTAGTCACTTTGTACCTGTTCAGAACCCTGAAGTATGTTAATATCTGAAAAAAGAAGGAGGGGAAGGATGGGGAGAGAAGGAAGGTGAGAACAGCAGGAGTAGTCACAGAAAGGTAGAGTCAGAATGTACTGCAGAGACCATCTAATCCAGCCCTATCATCTTATTCTTAATTTTTAAATTAACAAGCATTTATTCTCTGTCTTTCTCTCTGTCTCTCTCTGTCTTTCTCTCTGTCTCTCTCTGTCCTGTCTATCTCTGTGTCTCTTTCTGTCTCCATCTCTCTGTCTCTGTCTCTGCCTCTATCTCTGTGTCTCTCTCTGTCTGTCTCTGTCTCTCTGTCTCTGTCTCTCCTCTACCCTCCTCCCTCCCTTAAAGGAAAAAAAAACCAACAACACAACTTTATAATACATGCGCATAGTCAAGTAAAACAAATTTTTACATTATCCATGCCCAAAAATAAGTTTTATTCTACACATTGGATCTATCACCTCTCTGTCAGGAGGTGGATAATGTTCTTCATCATTGGGCCTCTGGAGCCGTGGTTTAACCCTCTCATTTTATATGTGAGGATGCTGAGGCTCAAAGTAGGCAACAACCCAATGTTACACGGGGAGAGCCAGAGACAGGACCCAAACCCAGTTTTCCATCTTCAGATCAATTGTTCTCTTGGCTGCCCTGAGCTCTCTAAAGCATTGCACTTTGGGGGAAGGAGGGAAGGCTCAGTATCAATTATCTGGGGATTCGTGAAATCTGGGTTTTGGTCCTGGCTTCAGATGCTTATGTGCTGCATGATCCCTTCTCTAGGTCTCAGCTGCGCCACCTGCCAAATGAGGGGATTGAATGAGATGATCTTCAATGTTTTTTCCAGCCATGGTATTCTAGAATTCTCCCCAGGCATCTGAAAGCTGTGTGTGGTATTGGTGGTGGCAGGTAGGAGGTAGGAAAGGGGTGGAGAGAAGGTGGTGCAAGGGAGAACGAAAATTTCTTATTTTACCATTAGCTCTGGGTGATAGGAAGAGTATATTATTTCCCCTTTCCAGCTCCCCTCTCGGCCCCCTATGTCTTCACTAGTTGAAATCCATTTCTACTTTCGAACTCAATTGAGACGTCTCTTCCTTGAAGCCTTTCCTAATTCCCTCAGCTGAACGTGATCTCTCCCTTTTATTATCTTTCTTTTTAATGCTGATCCATATGTCTCCTTATCAGGTCCCACTCTGGATTAGTGAGTTATCTGTGCACATGTGTAGGCCACAACTTTATTTTTTTGTCCACAAGGACACAAAGAGAGATCTTGTCAAATACTTTGCGATATTTAAGTAACACCAGGTGGGTAATCCAGGTGGCTCTCGAGTTGCTATGGTAAGAAAAGCAGCTCAAATCCTGCCTCTTGTTTTTGTTGTTGAGTTGATTCAGTGGTGACTGGCTCTTCGTGACCCCATTTGGCGTTTTCTTGGAGTGGTTTGCTGTTTCTTTTGCAGATCATTTTATATATGAGGAAATGGAGGAAAACAGGGTCAGGTGACTTGTCCAGGGTCACACAGCTAGTAAGTATCTAAGGCCATATTTGAACTCAGGAAGATGAGTCTTCCTGACTTTAGGCCTAGCACTCTATCCACTATACCACCTAGCGGCAGCCCTTTGTAAGGCTGTGGAAAGAAAAGGTGTCACTTTATCATTAATCACCAAGCAATTATCATTCATAATTTTGCCTGGTAGGTAGTGTATCCCCAGCCCAGGGGACCTATAACAACCTTGGTGCAGCCCTCTGTGAAACTACCAAGCAGCCCAATCAGCCCTGCCAAGAAACATAGCTTCACAGAGATAGACAAAGAGGAGCACTTTCTGGCCAGGTTCTGAATGAATCTAGATTATGATATGAAATATTGCTCAGGATTATTAAAATATGGAAATCTCTATGGCTCTAGTCCCCACCCCAACTTTGAGAAATTTCCTGCTGCCAACCCTCTCTATATTCATGATTCGCAGGCGATTGACCTTTCTGTAGCCAATTGGTATGTGAAACATAATAAAATTGCAGAGAAACTGTCAAGTGTTCCATTCTGGTGGAGTATTTTGCCTAATCATCTCTAAATCTCCTCCTACTTCATTGGAATGCTTGGAAAACCCCTGGAGTATAATGGAGGGGGGTGACGTGAGCGGACATTTTATCAATCAACAAAACAATAAACCAAGTCCTGATTTGTAATATTTTTTGATTTCCAGTATACAAATGCTTACACTGAAAATCTAGCAATTGGCTCTTAAGAGCCAGCTCAATTGGCCGAGCTTTCTCTGCTCCACACTTGAAGGGTTGGTTAGGGATTCTGTGGGGTTGTGGCCAGTTCACAGTGATTCCAATGTCATTTCCAATGTCATTTACTGCTGGACCACTTGACAATCAGATGTCAGCCTTCACTGTGAAACAGCCAGTTGGGGTCATATTCCCACATGGTATCGAAGGAAGTATATGCAAATCTCAAGGGCAAAAGAGAAGAAGATATGGGCATCTAATGTGGTATATCTATTGCTTCTTCACTACACTGTCCTCTCACCCTGCCTCTAGGCTCAGAGTAGGCATGCATTTCCCTGTAGCTTCCCAAGGGGCAGGAAAACAGCACTAGTCAGAGGCCAGACTCTTAACGGAATGGAGAGGTGATGATTCTCAGTACCATTCTTAAAATCCCCTTCCTGTCTTCCCAAAATGGCTGCCACTGTGGGATTTGGAATAAATATCTAGAGACCAGAGAAGAGATCTTGGCATAGGTATTGACTCTCCCCCACCAGACCAAAATAATACATTTTTTACATAACGTTTTAAGGTTTACCAAGTGTTCTATATATGTTGTCTCAAGATTCTCACAACGTCCCTCTGGGATAAGTACTCTAAGTACCATCACTTCCATCAAACAGATGAGTATATTGAGGCTCTGAGAGGGTTAAGTGACTTACTCAAGGCTACCCAATTTAAAGTGTTATAGAAATTTTAGCTGTTATATTTGGTTCAGACCCACAATTAACCATAAATAATAATAATAAAAGTTATTATTATTATTATTTTGACTGGACTTGTAGAAACTTTGTCTACCAATCAGATCCAGAATCAGAGCTGTAATTTTTAGTTTAAGAGAGTTAATAAAGGATTAATAGGTTATATGATCTACTGAATAGCATGCAGCATTTGTCAAAGGTAGAATTTGCGCCCAGGTCTTCCTGACTCAGAGGCCAACTCTCTATGGGTTACTCCATGTGGACTCTCTAGCTATTAATATAGATTAGTAATGGAGAAGAAGATTCCAATAAGGAGCAAATGTGTAAATGTGGGAGATGGAGAATATCTCAGTTTGGCTAAAATGCAGAATGCAGGAGCAGGGATAGACTGAGTATGAAACTGGCCTTTCTATTGTTTGTCCTAGATGTTAAATAGCAACTGTAGTCTCCCAAAGCAGGTGATGGACCTGCAATGTAACTGCTTGGGGTCATGGTTCTAACCTTTGTGGTTAGAAAGACAACCAGGCCCTTCTACAACAAGTGATCTGTTGCCCAACACATCAATTCTGACTTTGACTTAGAATAGAACTGAAATCTCTCTTATATCCCTTAGTCAAATGTTATGGGTGATATTGAATAGGAATTAAGTCTGAGTCGTCTTGACCTTATCCATATTAGATCTGTCATCTGTTCATGGAAACTCTTCTAGCTCAAGTGTCATCCTTGGTTATTCTGAGAATTATAGAGAAAGAAGGAGTTCTTACATTTTGAATCTGGGAACACCTGGCCCTGAGCCATGCCAGGCCCAGAAAGAGATATGCATGTCCTGGAGTACTTGGCTCTGCCTTTCCTTTTTCTGGCTTTACTGGGAGAGGGTAGCATGGTATATTGGATTAGGAGTCAAAATTCAGGATGAGAGAGTTTTCTTGGATTATTCTTTCCCTAATCCTTGAACTCTTGATGAAATAGGGTCATAAAATTCAAGAATATTAGAGGTGGGAGAGCCCTGGAGTAGAAGGAGCTTTTAATATGGAGTCAGGAGTCCTGGGATTGGATCCAGACCCTATAATTTAATCCCTGATCAAGTCATTTAGCCTATCAGAGGCTCAGTTTCTCTAGCTATTAAGATTAGAATAATAGTCCTAACTAACACCCCCAAAGGGATGTCAATGTGGAAAGTATTTAGTTAACTACAAAGTACCCTGGAAATAGGAGTGACTGTTTCATTTCCAGAGATGGTAAAGAGCAAAGGATAACTGGGCTGCATTTCATGGACAAGAGAATTACTGTTGGACCCTGACAGAAGAGACAGGTGAATGAGAAATGCCAATGAGTCTAGGATGTGCTGAGAGGCACTGAAGATATAAATTGGAAAAGACACTTCTCATTCGTCTTCTTTCTGATTTGGAAGGAAAATAAACGAGTTGGTTATTTCTCTCCTATGAAATCTCTCTCTCTCTCTCTCTCTCTCTCTCTCTCTCTCTCTCTCTCATAATGTTGTTCAGTGCACACACCCTGCCCCTCCCCACCACTGTTTTGCCCCAAGGTTTGGAAACTGTGCCTCCTAAAGATGAGGAGGTGTTTAGAGTTTAGCCCTATAAAAGCTCCCTTAGAAAAGGAGCAGATACTCTCACGAACCCAGCCTTTGGTGTAATGGGTAATGCTCCTGACCTTCTTCACCCTTTCTGTCTTTACAGTCTCATTTACTTCCCAATTATATGCTGTTTCATTTTGTATCCCTCTCTTCCTTGGCTTCCTACAGCACTTACCATCTATACAACACAATTTGACAAGGCATTACAAAATATTGGTCATGAACATTCTCTCTCTCTCTTTCTCTGTTTTTTTCCACAAATAGACTGAACTTCCCAAGTTAAGGGACCAACCCTTATCCTAAGCCAGAGACCTGTTCTCTATTTCTGGCTCTGTTATCCTAGACAAACTATTACTCATCTCTGGGCCTGTTTCCTCTCAGTAAATAAGTTAAATAACTTTTAAAAATGATCACCTCTAACAGTCTAGGATGGTCTTGGCTCTTCCCTAGGTACAGAGTTCCATGGTATGGTGGGAAAAGCCTATTTGGAATAAGAAGATCTGGGTTCAAGATTTAGCTTCACCACTTCACTGAGCATGTGACTTGGGAAAGTCACTTCATCTGTATCTGTCTCATTTTCCATATCTACAGTATTGAGATAACAGTATTTGTATTTATTACCTGCTTGAGGCTTAAAAGAGATTGTGAATGTGAATGTAAGAAAGATCTTTGGAAGCACAGGTCACAGTACAAGTGAGTACTATTATTACTCTGGCTGGATTTAGGTTACCAATGGAACACAAGGTTGGATGGGGAAGGGAGCAGCACAAAGGATGTGTGTGTATGTGGGGTGGCGCTGGAGCACAACCACGAACCCCTACAGGTCAGCATACTTGTTTGTAATCCAACAGGGGGTAAGAAGGATGGAGAATAACAAAGACAAGAGCAAGAGAGTGAGAGTGAGAGAGAAAACAAGAAAGGTCCTGTTAAAGGCTCACTCACCGTTCATGTTGGCCTTAATTAAAGAAGAACCCAAACCTATCATAAAGATACATAATAGATCAATAAAACATCAGAATCAGAAGCAACCTTGGACCATTAATCAGTCAATAAGCATTTATAATGTACTTATTATATGCTAAGCTCTGTATTAGGCCCAGAGAATGCCAAGAAAGTCAAAACAAACAAAAACAATCCCTGCCTTCAGGGAGCTTACATACAAATATGTAAAGGGAGTAAGCATTTATATAGCACCTACTGTTTAACAGACATTGGGCCAAGCATTTTGAAAGTATCTTATTTGATCATCATAACAACCTTGTGGGGTAGATGTAATTATCCTCATTTTACAGTTGAGGAAACTGAGGCAAAAAGTGGCTTAGTGACTTACCCAGGATTACACAGCTAGTAGGTGTCTAAGGCTGGATTTGAACTCGGATCTTCCTGACTCCAGGCTCAGTGCTTTATCTACTGCACCACCCAGTTGCAATATGTATCTAATAACAGAATGACAAAACAGGAATAGATCTAGAGATGATTTATTCCAATTCTTTCCTTTTCCAGAGTGAGGAAACGGAACAAAGAGAGTATCCAGAAGTAGCTTTTCTTTCTTTCTTTCTTTCTTTTTTTTGTCTCTATATCCCCAGTGTTTAGCACCATATCTTGAACTTGTCGGATTAAATTGTCCAGAGTCACAGAGCTAATAAGGGTCACCATCTCATTAAAAGTGGTGACACAGATCAAGTCAATGTCAGAACTAGGAGAAGACCCAGATCTCCTGATTCCCAGGAAGTGGGCATCCTCATTAGAGCAAAATTCTTCCCCTCAAAATAAGAATGCTTTAGCAGAAACTATTTGTTTACAGGCTGTGAGCTATTTGCTAGAAAGACTGGGGTCAGAAGAACTTAGAACCCATAGGATCACTTGGGAGCTGGTATCTATGAAGTCTTCATTACATCAACATTTTAATTAGAGTCATGGGTCTGATTTACCCCCTAAGCTTTTGCCATTTTGGGATTCCCCCTAGCCCTATAGTTAGTTAAGCCCAACTTCCTGCTCCTCTAATCTCTAATCATTCAGAAATGTGCACGGAAAGGGCTTTCATCTAAGCAGGTACTCTCATCCCTATTCAGCTCAGCTCTCCCCCTCCCCACTCAATGTCTTTTCCTCTCTATTTCTCAACTTCATCTGCAAAACCGAGCTCTTAAAATCCTCTTTGATAATAGCAATACCCTACCCATCCACCCCTCCTCCAAACTCTCCTCCTGAGCCTGCTGTTCATTGAGTAGTACCTGGATCACTTCCTGTTCTGCGTATCCATCCTCCTTGATCTGGCTCCACATCCCTCCTTTACAATCCTGACCCTATAGTTAGTCAATGTAACAGTAAATTCTCTGCCCTTGAATTCTGTAGCTCCATGGCCTTTAGCTGCTTAATGCACAAATGAATGAAGATCCAATTTACAAAACTCTATTGCATGTCAATGGGAAAACATGATTTGATTATAAAAAATAAATATAGAAATATCAAGATCCCATCTATCATATAAAGGAAGACTCCCTTTACAGCATTACAAATCCATCTACTTCAGTGGAATGTAATAGAAAGACTACTGCAAGCAAAGCCAAAAAGTCTGGGTCCTAATCCAGGCAGTCCCTGAGGTCAGGAAGACTTTGGTTGACATCCTGCATGAAATACTTGCTAGCTGGGGGACCCTGGGCCACTTAGCCTTTAGGAATTTCAGTTCCTTTATCTGAAAAATGGAGATAATAGGGTTGTGGTAAAGATCAAGTGAGGTGATGATGCAAAGAGTTTTGCAAACCCTAAAATGCTGTATAAATATGAACTTCTCTTATTATTTCTGCATGGCCTGGGGAGCAGCCAATTCTGGACCTCTTCATCTGTAAAATAAAATGACTGGCCTATGGGAGACAGCAGAGGCATAGCAGAAAGAACCCTGAACCTGGTTACATAGGATCTGAGTTTGAAAGTGTATTCTGCCCCTTACTCAAGATCAGAAAGCTAGAAATTCACTTCCCCTCCCTGGCTAACCTCTGAAGTTCCTTCTAGCTTTAACACCCATGATCTCAAACAACTTTCCTCACACTAAGATTCTGGGGTTCTATGATTTCTGACCATCCATCCTTGCTGCAGTGGTTGGAGTGATGTTTGGTCAGGAATAAGGGATGAACCAAGGTTCATCCTTGGTGCAGTTTGGAGGGAGTTTTTCAGTTACTAACCTTGATGATCCCATTAAATCCTTTGATTTATGAGCATTAAATTCACTTAGACATTTTATTCTTTTCATAAAACCAGCTGGCAGAGCTGCTAAGGTGAAGAGGGCTTCACCACCACTGCTTCGAATCAACTCAACATCTGACTTGTGCTGCAAACTGATTACTTTAATCTAAGCAGAATGTGCCCTATGAACAGGGTTCATTAACATCTCTTCCTAGGCTGAGAGTACTCAGGCTTGTTTTCCCTGGGTGGGCTGGAGAGGAGATGGGTGTGGAGTTCATCTTTCTCTCACAGAAGGACCCTTTGAGGAGATATAGTGGAAGGAACACTAAAGATGAAATACAGGAACTTGGATCTCGGCTCTGATTCTTAGAATCTAGCCAATAGACCATAGATGCTCAGATTCCTTAAGAGTCTAGCTAAAATGGCGAATCTTCAATAAACCTTGTTTTTGGTTGCAAGAAGGCTTGGGTCGAATTCTTTCGGGCAGGACCTGGGTATCATGATTTTGGGGTCCCAGCACCCTAGAACCACATCATTTTGGTGGCCCGTATGGGGAAAACTGCCTAACCCCAAGTTCTTCTCCAGTCAAGACTGGAAGGTATGTAAGCCTCCTCCCTCCCCTCCTTTCTTGCTCTTCAATTGGGGTCACTCTTCAAGCTCCAAGGCTTGGAAGTGCTTTTCTGGCAGACAGTTACGAGGCTGTCTAGCACTGTGCCTGACTCTCTCAGGCTCTTGGTCCACTGGGTCGGTTCAAGGCCATGGACCTGGGTACACCTTCCACAGCATAGAGGACAAGGACAGATGCCCTATCTGGAAGTGTATCTGTTAATTCCCTTGGCACTAGGGAATTGGGAAAAACTGCAGTTGCTTTTTGGTTCCCTGAGGCTTACTTACTCCCTTCCCTCTACACCCCTGAGTTCTCCTTCATTCATGGAGGTTACAGGGGAAAGTTAGAACAGCTGAAAATATCTTGGCAAATTCTGGAGGTTTTGTGATTGATTATTAGGTAGTTTTGAAACACCTGTACAACCTGGTCACTCCCTTCCCTTGAGTCAAGAGGATATCTGTTAACCCCTCTCATAGGAGAAGAGAGTTTCACCCTTTATCCCACACCTTTGATTTTGCCCTCCCCCACCTGGAAAAGGAAGGAGGGGGAAGGGGCAGCAGCTACAGCATGGGCCTCACTGGCAATGGTCATGGGCCCTAGGGAAACCTTTGCCTGGAAGCATCACCCAGGTTCAGCACATCATGCTCAAGGTAATGAAGCTAGCCTCCAGACATGGGTAAGTGTGCTCTTTTAAATTTGTAGTTTTAACTGTTAACGATGAGATGTTGATTCTCTGTGTAAAG
>NW_020954548.1:30206879-30207580 GCF_900497805.2 Vombatus ursinus | reverse complement strand
ATTTCCTAAGCTGTGTTTAGTAAAACTTGTTGTTTGAGGTAAAAGCTCATAGGATTTTATTTTGAGTTGTCTGATGGGTCATAATCCACCCATAATCAATAATCCACCATCTTGAGAGAAATGCCACAAGCTACTCAGAGAAGGTGATACTGGTGGGAAGTCAGCATGAGAAAAGCTGAGAGGACAATTTTAGCCTCAGTCTAAGATGGGATCCTCCTGGCCCAGTTTCCCCATTATGTTCCTTTGAAAAGGAATGTTACCCACCTGGCTATTTCTGAGTCTGGCTAAGAGGTGGGTTTGATACTGAATGGTTGGAAAACTGAATAATCTGAATCCAAATAGAGCTAAGGATGTTTTATTCTTAGTCCCTGTTTTATATCTGGGCTCTGCAGTCTTTTCTGTCAGATTTGTATCCTCCAGATTACAGGCCATTCACCTACAGTTGGTAACAGCGAGTGCCAGCCAATGTCCCCCCATCATTCCCTGGATGCAGCCTGTGCTTGGTTCAGTCAACCTCCTCTTTGAGACCCTTTTGAGGCAGGGACAGCTCTACACTGCTTGCCAGCAGGAAGCAGTTTCAGAAGCCAATACCTTCACCCCTTACCCCAAAAGAGTTTGGGTTCCATTTGTTTGAGGGGGGAATGATGGGGTTGGAATCTGGGCCTCAGAAAGGAAAAACCCTGGACTTTCCCACATGGCCA
>NW_020954548.1:30188201-30206869 GCF_900497805.2 Vombatus ursinus | reverse complement strand
TAAGAGTCTGCCCAACATGATGGATGTTCTAATAAACCTTGTCTTTGGCTGGAAAAAAAAACCAACAAAAACTTGGGTCTCAATCTGAGCTCTGCTACTTACTACCATTGTGACCATGTACAATAAGTCAATCGATTTTGCTCTGTCCCTCATTTTCTTCATGTGTAAAATTTGGGGGTTGAATTACAGGTGGTATCTAAGATTCCTTTCTACTCTTGTGTTTTATGTTCTCTATCTGAATGCTTTTTCCAGATTTAGGATTATGTTCTATATTTGAAAATTTCATTTAATTGGTAGGGTGTTGGATTTGATTGTGAGAGGGGGTAATAGCAATGCCAAAAATGTAAAGGTTCCACTTCTAAATCCTATGATTTTGTGAGATTAAGTGACCTGGGCAAGGACCACATGGCAGGTCATGGCAGTGTTGAATGGTTGCCAGGAGGTTGAATGTCAGTCAACAAACATTTATTAAGCACCTACTATGTGACAAGTACTATGTTGAATGCTGGAAATATAAAGAAAGGCAAAAGACTGTTCCCATTCTGGAAGAACTCACAATCTAATGTTACAATCTAAAGGGGAAGATGATATGTTGGCAATTATGTAAAATAAGCTACACACCAGATAAATAGGAAATAATCAACAGAGAGAGGCCTAGAATTTGGAGGGGTTAGGAAAGGCTTCCTGAAGGAGATGAGATTTTAACTGGGACTTTAAGGAAGCTAGGGAAGCCAGTAGATAGAGAGGAGGAGTGAGAGGATTCGAGTATGGCAGGCAGCCGGAGAAAATGCCCAGAATTGGGAGATGGCTGCTTTAAACACTCAGAAAAATCCACTTTGTGGGGAAAACCCATTTGTTTAATCTGTGGAAAGCAACTGGTAAAGGGCATTAACCTTGACTAGCTGGTCCTTGGATCATTGCTATCTAGGGATATGTTGTAAGGCAATGTGGTATATCAACCAAACTAGTATTTATTAAGTACCTGTCATGTGTCAGGCAGTGGAGATACAAACAAAATTAGAAAAGCCTTAGTGTTGAAATACTTGAGGTTCAAATCCTTTCTCTGACACTTAGGAGCTATGCAATGGTAGGCAAATCATTTAACCTTTCTGAGCCTCAGTGTCCTCATCTGCAAAATGGGAGCAACAATAGAAGAGAAAATTAATATCCAAAGGGAGGGGGTGACTTGCCCCATTTCACATAGTGAGTTGGTGGTTCAGCTTGGAGTAGAATCCAAATGTCCCAAATCTGAGCCGAGGGCCCTTACCACTACATCAGAGGTTCCCAAACTTATTTGGCCTACCACCCCCTTTAAAAAAATTACTCAGTGACCCCCTGAATATCTACTTTCTTTAACCATTTAATGGCTTTTTTAAAAAAAAATGCATCATTTAAAAAATATAAAATACGTTTTTTAAAATGACATATCTTAAATTTAATAATTCATTGTAAATTTGTGAGTTTTTTCCTGCACTGAAATTTTGATGACACAATATTGCATCACATAACTGTACAGTATCATATTATAAACAAATCATTACACACACATATTCCTGCTGATACATGCTGGACTTCCCAACAATGCGTGATACTTGCCTGCCAACACTTGCTTGTTAAGACCTGTTGGCGGACTTGACACTGATTGATTATAACTTGTATTTTGTGTGTTTATTTGGAAAATAATGTAATCACTATAACTTTAACACTGTTACACAACAGATGAAACATGTGCAAATAGTTTTTCAAAATTTTCTTATGTTCTCTGCTTTCCTTATGCTTCTACTACCCCCTTATTTTTATTCAATGCCCCTCAATTACACCCAAGGCTACTACTATCCCCCCTGGATCATTCCAGTGCCTCCCAAGGGGTGGTATCACCCATTTTGGGAACCTATGCCCTACACCATCCTGTCCTTCTCTGCTTAGTTCTACTCTAGATGCTTAGTTCTACTCCTTTATTACTGGAAGGTGTGCAATTGCCTTCTCACTTTCCCTTCACTTTCATAAGTCTGGGTCCAGGTTCTAGGAAGCCTTTGAAGAGATTAGGCAAGAATTCTGGCTTTTCTCTTCCTTGCACACTTGACATCCCTCCCCTCTCTCCACCTTGCCTTTGGAGAATAGGAGTTTTTTGCTCCCGTTAGGACATTGATATTGATCTGCTGCCAGATCCTTTCAGAACCTTGACAGTTCCACTTCATTTCATCTAGCAGATTTAAGCCCTCCAGCAGCCCGGGTGCCCCATATAAATCTTTCTTCTCTTCCCTCCCACCCCAATTCCCTACTCCATCGTTCCCCTTTCCACCTAACTGAAGTGAACTCATCCCTTGTTTGGTGTTGTGGGTGACTCTTCCTTTCTTACTTTTATTTCCAACCAGTTAAAACCCCATATTTCTTCTCTCCTGACTATAACTGCCCTGCTTTTTAGGGGAGGCTGCCCATCTGCTGCCCATCTTTCAGCACACATTCCTGAGGACTACCCTGTGTGCTTAAGACCTCTGACTAATCTTGGGAGATGATGCCTGTGCTGTGAATGAGGACAAGGAGCCTAGTTCTGAATTCTGAGGGATTTATTTCTCTTTCTCCATCTGAAGGTATCTCTTAGAGAATGCTATACAATGATGAAGCTAGTCAGAGATCAGAAGGGGTACTTTAAATCCAGAGGAAACATCAAACAAGGGAGGGTTGAAGAGGGAGATCTGAAATGCTCCAGAAACCCTCATGGGGGGTCAGCTAGGTGGTACAGTGGATAGAGCACTGGCCCTGAAGTCAGGAGGACCTGAGTTCAAATCCGGCCTCAGACCAAACACTTGACACTTACTAGCTGTGTGACCCTGGGCAAGTCACTTGACTCCAATTGCCTTAAAAAAAAATCCTCATGGGATGATAATTACATTTATGCTTTGGGCATTCAGACCTTTCCTTGTCACTTGGACAAAAAGGGCTCAGAGGTGCTAGCTAAAGTCCCTGAACTTGCTCTTTAGAATGCCCTGACATGTCCTTGGGCCCTCAGACTATGAATTCCATTTCTCAGTGCTTTGCATCAATGGGGAGGAGATAGCTTCCCGACTTGACCTTGTTGGAAAGAATGGAGCTGCTGTAAGGTTTCATGTTAGGTCCAAGCATATGGACTTCTAGGAAGTTGGGAGGCAGAGATCCCTAAGTGAATGAAGCTGGCTCCAGCAAATTCCTGTTTGTATTCCTTGGCACATAGAAAGCACTTAATACTTGTTTGTTGATTATGTCTAGCTAGTTTCCTAGACTCTCTTTCACAACCCAGCCTGGTCATAGAGTTAAATTTAGAAGGGTCCTTATAGATTTTTCATGGTGGATCTTGAGGCCATACTTAAGGGCCCTCTTCTCTTTGGCCTCCCTTTCCCAAGTTGGTATGGTAGCCATTTCTCTTAGAGCTCCAGCCCCTATCCTACTTGTTTGGTACAGAGCATTGTGCTTGGTTTGTGGGGAGATTTGAAGTTTAACTGAAACATGGCCCCTGACCTCTTAGAGTTTATAGTCTTGTAGGGGATTTACTCAAAATCTTTGAGTTGGAAGGGCCCTCACAGGCCTTTTGTAAAAATCTGGCCTATCACATGCTGGACAAGTGTTTAAGTGGCTTCTGCTGGAAGATGACCAGCTTTGGAGAATTTATCACTTTCTGAAGTGGCGCATTCCATTTCTCGAGGGCTCTAATTTGAGGAAAATTCTTCCTTACATGATGCTGAAATCTGACTGCACCTTCTACCTATTGCTCTAAGTCCTGCTTTCAGGGGCAGGGACAATGTTTAATCAACCCTCTATGTAGCAGGCCTTTGAGCACCTGAAGGCAGCCGTCATCTCCCCCTTAAGTAATGTCTGGGCTAAATATCCTAGTCCATAAGATCCTTATGTTCTTGGGAGCCTTGCTATAGCACTCAGGTAGCATAAATAGCCCTGAGAGTCACCAGAGGGTTTCTGATGTCTTTTAAAGTGGAGCTATGAAAACTTTCTCCTTAGGCCTAGCCCATAATTATTGAGATTTTCTGGATTTTAAGGGGGCCCCCATGGGTCTCTGATCAGCTTTTCTCATGGCGTGTAGGAAGTACTTAATACATGTGTGTTGATGGAATGATTTGCCTCTTGTCTCTGGGCAGACAGGAGATTTTAGAGATCCCAGACCCCATCCTTTCCATTGTCGGTGCTGACATCTTCCAAGGGGTGGATAGCGACCTTGACGCAGCCCATCTGAGGCATTTAGATCAGATGATGAGTGGATATTCATTCCACTTGGTTTCAAAATTCTCTCAATATGCAAGCTGTCTCCCTCAGGGTAACCATCAGAGTCATAACTAAGGCAAGATAAGGCTTTTCTCCAGATCACCAAAATTTTGAGGATGGCAACAATATAATCTCGGGGCTTGCTCCTATCTCTCCTGTTGGCTATATAACTGGTCTCCTGAGTTCTCAGCAGTGGCCAGTCATCAGCATATAGACTTCAAGGGTTCCAGGTTACATTCTATTTCATGGTGGCTATGCCCCAGCTGAGTTCCCATCCCACCTGACTATCCCTTATTTTTGGCTCAGAAAGTTCTAGCAGAGTCTACTCTTTGAAAACCACAGAAACTATTTTGACTACCAGATTAGTGGTCCATTCAAGACACTTGTTAAAACAGTTTTCCACTGAGTTGACAAGGGATTTGACTAAGCTGGCTAAATGAGGCACCTGCTTTGTTGTTGTGTAGATATTGCTTCAGAGAAAGTCTGAGGAATTGGGGCTAAGCTGGGAGGAATTGAAAGGGATTGGGGGCAAGGGAACCACTGAATGGTCTGGACATGTGCCTTAGAAGTTTTCCTGGGGGTCCATGCCCTGCTCTCTGAAGGCCGTTTTGTTCTCCACATCTCACAATGTCAGCCTCCCTCCCAGATGATATTCCAAGAGCTGAGTTAATTGAGTTTTTACATCTATTCACTTTCTCTGTGTTTATCTCCCCAGACAGACACAGATGGACTGGGGGCCCTGCATCACAAGGGAGAGAGGGTGGTGACATAAAAGGTTCTGAGCCTCATGCAAACATTCCCTTGGAGCTAGAGAGGTTGTCTTTGAAGGCTCCAGAGCATCACTGTTGCTGTCCATATTCTGATCTGCATCCTTCCACTAATGCCCTCCCTTTTCCTCTCTGTTGAGCTCAATGTTACTGTTCTTGTAAGGCTTTGCTGCAAGGTTTTATATTGAATAAAGTAGAAGCAGCCTAGAACTGTGGAGTGCTAAACCTAGGGTTGAGTGATATGAGTCTTCATCCTGGTTGCTATAGGTACTGGTTGGCAAGTCACTTTACTTTTCTAAAACTCATTTTCATCATCATTAAAAAAATTAAGCTAATGCTTATATGACTCACCTTAAAGGTCTTTAGGGAAAGAGCTTTGAAAATCCTAAAACTGTGTTTAAATGCTGAGCGAGTTATTTCATTAACCTTCTATATGTGTTGTTTCCTCTAGGAGAATGACCTCTCTGAATGCAGGGAGTATTATACTTTTCTATTTGTATTTGCAATGCTTAGCATCCAATAAAAGCTTTTTCATTCATTCATTCAACAAACTTTCTATTCTCACCCTTTGCACTCTGCAATTCAGCCAAACTGGCTTACTTCATTAAGTGTTTTCTAAAGGCAGTTAGGTCACTTGTTGGATAAAGCAGTGTGCTAGATTTTGATCCAGGAGAACCTGAGTTCAAATCCTGATATGTATACTACTTCAGCAAGACACTTAACCTTTCTCCTGATCTATAAAATGAGCATAATAATAATATCAACCTCACAGAGTGGTTGTGGGGATTGAAAGGTTAATACATGAAGAAAAAAATATATATGCGTATATATGTTATTATTTTTATTAAATACTAGGCAATGGTGATGCAAAGAAAAAAAAATGAAGGTCTCTAACCTCAAGGAGCTTATATTCTCTATACAAGACATATGTAGTTGTTATTGTTCAGTTGTGTCTGACTCTTCATGACTCGATTTATGGTTTTCTTGGCAAAGATATTGGAGTGGTTTGCAATTTCCTTCTCCTGCTCGTTTTATAGATGAGGAAACTGAGGCAAACATGGTTAAGTTATTTGTTCAGGGCCACACAGCTAGTAAATGTGTGAAGGCAGATTTTAACTTATGAAGATAAGACTTCCTGTTTCCAGGCCCAACACTCTATCCATCATGCCACCTAGTTGCTCCACAAGATATATAAAATGTAATATTTTGAGGGGAATAAACTACCTGAGGCAAAATGGGAGCTTCAGAAAAGGTCTTATTTGATAAAAATTGATGATATTTATTGAATCTTTATTAGGTACAGAGAATTGGGCTAGAGGAGACAGAAATTTTAGATAAAGCACAGTATAATTCTTGTTCTTATGGAATTTTCAGTCCAGTGGGAAGATGTGACATCAACACAGATTAATATAACGCTAAAATATTATATAACAAGCACTAGAGAGTTACAAAAAAGTGCTTTGTGAGCCCTGATGGGAGGGCAAATATTAACTGGGGAAATCAGGAAAGGATTTCTAGAGGAAGTGGCACTTGAATTGGAAGTTAAAGGATAAATCAACATTCAACAGATGAAGAGAATGAAAAAGGGTATTTTAAGCACAGAGAACACTGGAAAGGATGCACTGAAGTGTGTGAATATAATGTGTGTTTTGGGAGTAGATCGTTACTCAGTATGACTCTAGCTTAGAGTGAGTAGAAGGGACAAGAATCACAGAACCCCAAGCCAGAAGGTTAAATCCATGCATCAATAATAATTTACTCAACAATATTTTCAATAAGTGGTCATCCATCCTATTCCTGAAGACCTTCAGGAAGAGGGGCACTCACCTTCTAAGGCGTTTTGTTCCTCTTTGGGATAGATCTAATTGTTTAGAAAGATTTCCCAGTAAGCCAAGTAAACTTGCTTGTTTATAACTTTTACCTGTTGTTCACAGAGTCTGAGAATTTCAGAGTTGAAAGTCGGTTAAATTCAATCAGCATTTATTGAGCTTTGATGTTAGACGTGGTGCAAAGGCTGAGGGTACAAAGGCAATAATGACAACAATAACAATAAAAACAGTTACTGCTCTTAAGGAATGGTGAGATGGTCTACTTGGGGAAAATAACCTATATGCAGATATATCAGTATGAAATCTATATGAAGTAGTTTGAGGAAGAGTTAACAACTAGGGGGAGTAACTAATGAGGTAAGGTGTCATGTAGGAGGTAGCACTTGACTTGAGTCTTGAGGGGAACCAGGGCTTCAAAGAACCCGAGATGAGAAAGGAAGTCATTCTAGAAATGGAAATAACCTGAGTAAAGGCATAGGGGTGGGTGATGGAGGATCATATACAAGGAATAACAAGTAAGCCAGTTTGACTGAAATGCAGAGTGAGAAGGATGGGGGTAGAATATGAAGTCAATCTGGAAACATTGCTTGATACTAGATTGTGGAGGAATTGTAGTGCCAAATAAAGGTAACAAATGGAGATGTTATAACACAAAGGTTGTTGTAAGGATAGTTACCCTGCTTGTGACATAAGTGCTATATTATTATCTCAGTTTTGGAGATCAGAAAACTGAGGCTGAGAGGTTATATGTATTTCCAGGGAAACATATTTATTAGCTCTCAATGGCAACATTCAAGCTCAAACTTTTCTGACTTTAAGTGCTATGATCTATCTACCATGTCACTTGATTTCCTCAATCTATTGGATTATATTGTATTGATTGTGTTGACTCCAGAACACTACAGAGCTTCATTTATGAAATCTACCATAATTCAGAAAACCATTCTAGCCCTGTATAGATGAAAAAAATAGATGAAGAATTCATAGTATCTCGATTATGACTTATAGTTAGATGGGCAATCTATTGGGTTAATCCATCAGTACACATATCTTAGAATAGTGTATTGTTATAGATGAACAATGAACTGGATGTAGGGTTGAATAGAAGGAAGAGAAAGGCTATATTTAAATTGATCTTCATCCTTTTCTTCTTTTAAGTCAGCACTTTGTTTCAACAATTAATTTTGATTCTGCTAATTTGAGGTTAGTCTATTTTAAGTTTCCATAAGCTCTCCCTCCTGCTCCACTTCACCTTCCCTGTCCTAAGTTCCTTGAATCTATTTAGTGTCCATTTCTCTTTTGATGTCTCCTTTCCTTTCTCTCTTTTTCCCATTACAGTAACCATGCCACCACTGTAGGGCCTTTATATTTTCTCTCTAGATATTTGTCTCTCTCATTCTTCTGGGTGCTACATTCCTTCTCCTGGTGTGGGATGCAGTTCTATGAAGTATAATGCTTCTTCAAAGGAGGTATTCTCCTACTGTTCCCATTCTCTCAGACAAGCTCATTATAATGTTCCTGTCTCTTACTGTAGATAATGTAGAATTAGAATATAGATAAATATATGTTCCTTCTCACTCTGTGGGAACCTCCTATAATAGCATCTTTTTGTTCCCTCCATCCTTGTCCTGGTCCCTCTCTTCCACTGATCAATTACTGATTTGTCTCTATATTCAAAAGTTCTGAGTATATTTCTTAAATTATTCTGTACACTATGGTATTAGGATTCTTTTTTCATGTTTTTTTTTTCCTCAGAGGCCAATCATCTTTAAGTTAATTCCACCACTCCTTTGGCTGGTGTAGATGTCATGTTCTTTAAGAGTTGCTGCTTTTTGCTTCTCTTTTGACAGATTTTCTTCAGTTTCTGTATTTTTGAGTTCTAAATCTGTGACTCTATTTTTCAGAGCCTCTATTGCTTTAGAGAGCTCCTTCATCATGTGTTCCAATTGATCTAACCCCAAGCTTTGAAGAGCTTTTATTTTCAAACTAACTTCAATCCTAATATATTACTTTAAAAGTTATTTCTCTTGTGCACATTTTTATTTTTTCCTGCTATTGTTTAATGATCTCTGGGGGGTATAAAGTACTCTTTTTCAATGGGGTATTCAGCTTCATTTTCCTTCATAGTAATATATTTATTCAAAGAGCTATGACTTTGGGGGGAAGTTTCCCTTTTTTTCTTTAAGTCTCTGGGCTTTATTTGTGTGGGAACTAGGCTTTATACTCAGTCTTTCTCTGTTAGACTTTTTGCTTTTCTCAGGAATTTATCCCTGGTTTACTTTCTCACTCTCTGGCCCAGCTAAAAATCCTACTGATTTGCCATTCACCTTTTCTCTTTTGTAGACCCTTGAAATTGGGCCTCTTTTGCCATCTCAGATTGAGGAATGTGGGTACCTAATTGGGTCCCTACCCAGAGTAAATGTGGAGGACCTGAAAACTGACTTCAGCTAGGTTTCTAGTGTTCTTCCTCTGTACCTGGTTCTGTCCTTCTTTGTCTTTCAAAAACCCTAGACATTAGCTCATTTATATTCCCTTTCTTTGATGTGGCTGTGGAAGAATTAGTGTCTTCTGCTTCTTATGAAGTGTGTGTGTGAGTGTGTATGCATGAGTGTGTGTGTGTTTGTGTGTGTGTGGGGGGGGCAGGATGGACTAAATCTCTGCAGTGGACAAACTGGGCAGTGGCTCCCAGTGCTGGACTCTGAAATACCATAGCACTGAATACCCCATTGAAAAAGAGTACTGTATACCCCTCAGAGATCATTAAACAACAACAGGAAAAAACAAAAATGTGCATGAGAGAAATAACTTTTAAAATAACATATTAGGATTGAAGTTAGTTTGAAAATCACAGCTTTTCAAAGCTTGGGGTTAGATCGTTTAGATGGGAATAGTGATTTGGAGGTTTAAGTAGCTAAGTAAGTTCTGTGATGTTGGTTCATGAGCTACTTTGTATTATATAATATAATATAATACTTTGTATTATTATTATTATTATTTTTGATCTTTCAGATTCATCTTAAGTTGCTATAGAGATTTTTAGGTTGGAGAATTATGTGCAAAACAACTCCTCTTTCATCTTGTTGATCATATGACCAAGTCCATCTTTTAAAGACTAATGTTCTCACAGTATTGCTAAATGGTTAAAATTATAGGTGACTCAAAGGGCGATGGAAAGAGGCATAAAAGTATAAACAGACTGCAGCATTGACGATGACTAATAGGCCAAAAATAGGTTAAAACAAACATTGAAGGCATGTGAGATCAAAAAAGCAGGTGGACAAGTTACATAGTGAGAGAATAAATGAATAAATGAAAAAAATTATTAAGTACCTTCTGTATTCCAGCTGTGCTACATGTTATGAGACATAAAGGCAAAAGGAAAAACAGCCTATGTCCTCAAGATGTTTATAGGAGACAATACATATATGAAAGTTATGAGCCAGGAAAGGGCTGGAAGAGATTATGAAAGCTGAAATGTTAAGAGCTCACAACTGACTGGATACGTTTAATGAGGGAGTATGAGGAATGGAGGATATTGAAAATCTTGTTCCTATTTCTTTCTACACATAATCCTCCCATTTCTTCCCAAGTTGAATATGTATCTCTGAGATTGCTGACTCAGTGAGTGCTTTAAGATTGTTCCCTGGAAGGCCCCTCCCAATCCTACACCCCTGCCAAGGTATGATCAATAGGAAAGGAATTCAACTGTCTCCAGGGATGAAAATTCACCAACCTTCTCAGCTTTAATCCTAGGAAATTCTTCTTTAGTTCTGAAAGTAAACTTTCTCAGTCAGATCTGAGCTTATTTTCTAGGTTCTGTCTTCCGTGTGAGCAAGTGTGGGGGCCCTTTTCAAAATAATGTTCTTGTCCTTGGAGTCAGTGACATGGTCCTGATGCCTGAGGCCTTGTTGGCAAGGGAAAGAACCAAATCCCAGGGAAATGGAATGTAGAGACTTGCTCATAAACCCATTTTCTACCCAGTGCCCTGGATTGGAATCTTATGTTGAGCAATAAATCTATCCATCTGCAGGGGTAGAGTGTTATCTGGTGGCTGATTTAATATTCTGGACAGGAAATGGGTTTATAACCAAAGTATATTTTTTCTCATTAAATGTTACAGCTTCTTTTAACATCATATTTGACTTGTATGTTACTTTACTGTACCATTAATTTCCCTGGTGTGATGCTATTGGAGGATGCTTGGAGAGAGGTTCAGTGGTTTTTGTTTATCCTTTGACCTTCAGGGAAGATGTCGGACCTGCCAACCTGCTCCTCTGTGACCTATGCCAATACAAGGTCATCACCTGGACATAGAGGTGGCTGTCTATGTTATCTAGTGACCTTGAGCAAGTCTCTTGGTCCACCTCCTCTGGACTTCAGTTTCTTCATTTCTAAAGCAGGGTGATCTCTAATGTCCCTTCCTTTTCTGAAATCACATTCTATGTCCTAACAGCTCTCACATATTACATATTTAGGATCCTTCCAGGTCTAATGTTCTTTATGCTATGCTCTTAAGGGTAGTTCTGAAAGACAGCTCCTTTCTTCCCAAATCCCTTTCGTCTACACCCTTGATGTAGACGCCATCATTAGAATAATTGAAATCATCTGTTAAAGTTCTGATCTTAGAGAATAACAGAATCTCTGATTTGGAAGAGAGTTCAGAGGTTGAATAGGAATCCCTCCCTCTAAAACCCTAGGATTCATCTGAAGACCTCTTATAATGGGGATGATTACCTCTAAGGTAGCCTTGTCACTCTCAAACAGCTCTAATTATAGTAAGCTCTCCTTACATCTAGTTTAAATCTTTCTCTCTGTAGCCACCACTCACTGTGCCTAGTTACGCATTTGAGGGGCAAACAGAGTCAGATTAACCCTTTTCCACGTTACATGGGATGAATCACCCATCAGCACCTTGGTTGAAACTCACAGAACACAGAATCATTAAACCATTGATTTAGAGCTTCGAGAACTTTTAGAAGTCATTTAGGAAGCAGAGGACCTGGATTCAAATCCCAGCTCTGCCACCTACTACTGGTGTGACCCTTAAATCACTTCTCTTCCTCTGAGACTCAATTTCCTCATCCGTAAAATGGGGATAAGAATAGCACCTACCATAAGGTTGTTGTGAGGCTCATTTGAAATAATATGTGTAACGTGCTTTGCAAACCTTAAAGTGCAAAATAATTTTTTATTCTTGCTGCTCTTGGTGTTTATTTCCTCATTTGTAAAATGACACATCCCTTCTAGCTCTGAAGTAACGGTCCTATGACTCAGTTATAAAAATTTGATAAAATTTCTTCAGAACAAATTTCTTTTTTTTTGAAAGCAAAATACATTACTACTGTGCACATAAAGCTGTACTTTTAGTGAGTTGTGTAATAATAATATAATAATAATTATAACTCATTAGAAATGCATATAGTGCTCTAAGGTTTACAAAGCACTTTATGTGTGTGTGTGTGTGTGTGTGTGTGTAGATATATACATACAGATATACATACCCACATACATTAAATCATTTGAATCTTACAAGAACCCTATGAGATACATGCCATTGATATTATTGTCACCAAAGCTAGAGCAAAATCTCTTTATGACATCGTGTTTAGAGTATTGGACTAGGAATCAGGAAGACCTGGGTTCAGTACCTACCTTTGACACTACCTGGGTGAGCCTGGGCAAATCGTTGATTCTCTTGGAACCTTTCTTTTCTCCTCTGTCAAGTGGATTATCTACCTCATGGGATTGTAGTGAGGATCAAATAAGATAAGTCATCTAAAAAGATTTGCAAACTTTTAAAGCCCTAAAATAAATGTCAAATCTTGTTGTGAGATTTTATAGTTGTATAGAGGTTACATAGCTGTGAATTGTGAGAAAACAATGGACAGAAAGATCATTAATGCTCTCTTGTAAGCAAAAATTGGGTGGCTTTTCTAAAGAACATTAGGAGAATTTATATCTGTGCTCCATGTAGATGAGAGCACTGAAACCCAGAGAGATAAAGACTTTGCAGGTTGGGTAGTGGATAGAGAATTGGGCCTGAAGTCAGGAAGACCTGAGTTCAAATCCAGCCTCAGATGCTTACTAGCTCTGTGACCCTGGGCAAGTCACTTAACCCTGTATGACTCAGTTTCCTCATTTGTAAAATGAGCTGGAGAAGGAAATGGCAAATCAACCCAGTATCTCTGCCAAGAAAACCCCAAATGGGGTCGAGAAGAGTGAGAAACAATTGAACAACAAAAGGTTGTTAACTAAACAAAAAGGTCACACAGTAATTTGTTCCAGATGTGTTGCTTGCCCACCTGGGCTTGGTAGATGAATTGCTTTTATCAAGAAGACTTGGGGTTGGATAAACTCAGCATCCTGACTCAATGAACTGACCAAAGGCAAGTTCCTTCTTAGAAGATATCTTCTCTCCTTTTTTTCTTCCCACTCTTAAGCTTTTGGTCTTCTTTCTCATTCCCTTCTTTCCTCTCTTTTTTTCCCTCTTCTTTCTCTCTCCTTTTCTCCATTTGTCTCATTGTGCCCTCACATCCTCTATCTCCTTTCTCCCTGTCCCCCTTCCCCCATCACTTTTACCTCTCTTCCTCTCCTCTCCCGCTTCTCCCCCTTCTTGCCTTATCACTCCCTTCACCTTCTTGCTCTGCTTCTCTCTCCCAAAAGCTATTTATTCAATAGAGCAGAAGAGCTGAGAAAATGTTTTAGTTTGTTTTTTAGAGCCCTTTATTCAGTGAAGAAAGGCAAAGAGATGATGAGCTGTTTTGGATGCTGGGAAACATTGATACTTAGTTGATGATGGACTGGGCTGCTTAGCTTCCAAAGGCTTCAAAGATATATTTCTGATGTAGCTAACGTGGATGGCACATCTTCTGAAGCTCCTTCTCCAATTCCCATTCCAATTGACTGGCCAGGTTCCCAGAGGGTGACCCACTACTACCACTCTCAGGATTCTAGGAGTAACTCTGATGGGCTGGGTGTCTAACTGGCGGGGTGATTGGTGAGCCTCCATGGATGGTATTTGTCATCGATAACCACCAAGCACCCTTAATTAGCTTTTAGGTAGAGTAAGAACAGGTTTTACCAATTGTTCCTCTTTCCTCAAACCTGGGAAGTGCTCTTCGCTCACATGCACAAGTTCCCTGGGGAGAGTGGGCTCAAGTTTAAAGGAAATGGCCATGAGAAGCACCTAGAGAGAATACATATAACAAAGGAGTACCTCCCATGTCTAGAAGTCTCTTCTACCTTTGTAGAGTCCTTATGAACTTCTCCTTAGGAATAGCCTTCTGATGGGCCCCAAGGATGAGTGTCTTTACTTTTGTTGTTCAGTAGTGTCCAACTCTTTGTGTCTCCTTTTGGAGTTTTCTTGGTGAAGATACTAAAGTGGTTTGCCATTTCCTTCTCCAGCTCATTTTACAGATGAGGAAACAGAAGCAAACAGGGGTAAGTGACTTGCCCAGGGTTATACAGCTGGTAAATGTCTGAGGCCAGATTTGAACTCAGGAAGATGCGCCTTTCTGACTCCAGGCCTGACACTCTATCCATTGCATCACCTACCTGCCCCTTGTACCTAGCTCCATCTAGCTGCCCTTTAGAATTCATAGTCATGGGACATCTAGATGGCGTAGTGGATAAAGCTCTGGTCTTGAAGTCTGGAAGACCTCAGTTCAAATCTGGCCTCAGATACTTGACACTTATTAGCTGTGTGACCTTGGGTAAATCACTTAACCTCAATTGCCTCACCAAAAAAAAATTCATAGAAAAAAAAAGAATTCATAGTCATCATTTTTCTTTGGTATAGGAGTCATAGTCCTTGAAGCTGCTATTGAACTTGAGTGACTGCCTTTGTCCAGCAGCTCTCATTGCTGTCAGCCACTATTGCTCTGGTGAAGTGGCAGGCTGCCCTTTTTGTTCACACAAATTCTGGCTCAAGAACCTCTGAGTCATCAGTTCCTCTGGTTTATCAATCAGTTCAAACTCCTCAGTCATGTAGGGTTGGAAGTAGGCTTACTTCAAAGCTACATTCTTGTACTGAATTCTTTTCCTGGAACCCAGAAAGAAATGGACTCCATGGACTGACCTCCCCATAGGCCAGTCTACCCCCAATTATACATGTTTGGCAGGGGTGGAGTAGTGGATGTTGAATGGAAATAGATTTTTTTTTCTCTGACCCAAAATATAAATTCACCATGACATTCTAGTGGTAGGGTGAGTGTGAATACTCAAAGGGGAGAAGTCAAGGATGCAGGAAAAACTCACCCCATTCTGAGTTTGTGAGAGTGAAGAGCATTTCATGAAGAACACTATTTCATGGCAGAACCTTCACCCTTTACTTACCTCGCTCTGGGAGGTTTTTTCTAGCTTTAAACAGTCCATGTTGTACGCTCTGACGTCCCTTCCAGTTCTGATATTCCATGTTTTATTGTCTAGTTCTTTTCTAGCTCTGATATGTTCTGTGTCCAAAGACCTTTTCTTTCTTTTTTTCTTTTCTCTGGTCCTCCTGAATTCAGGGCCGGTGCTCTCTCCACTGCGCCACCTAGCTGCCCCCAAAGATCTTTTCAACTCTAACATTCTATGGCTTACGTTCTAAGATCCTTCTAGCTCTGACATTCTATGTCTTATTCTGTAAGCCAGTAGTTTTTATACCTGTTTTTTAATCTCATAAACCCAGGAATTAGCCGGAGACAGTTCATACTGGCTCAAAAGCCAGTTAAATTTTCCGTGTGACCATTTACACTTTGGAAATCATCCGTGGTAAAGCCTATGGATAGACTCATTCTCAGAATAATGTTTTTAAATGCATAAAATAAAATACACAGGATTACAAAGGAAGACAATTATATTGAAACACTATTTTATATATATATATATATATATATATATATATATTTATTTTAAAAACCTAAGATATGGGTCCTAGGTTAAGTACCTCTGATCTTTCTTAGCTTCAATAGTCAACAGCCCAAATTAGCAATGTTTACTCTGGGAGCAGTCCAAGTTGTACTATGGAAACATTTTTTTTCTTTTGCTCGAATAACATCAAGCTAGGAGGGGAAGATTAGAAGACTAGTCAAAGCTAATGCTGTGATGCAATTGGTAGAGGAAAGGAAAAGAAGCAGCTTATTTGGGTAGCTTTTTATTTTAATGAATTCTTCATGACAGATTGGTGCTAAGCTCTGTTGTTTCTATGTTGCTTAAGGGCTGCAGGCATTTCTGAATCTATTTTTGGCACCTTGAGATAAAGCCCAGGGCTCCTCCACCCTAGTGATGACTCAGATAGTCCATGATTTTATGCCTGGTTTGCCTGTATTTTTCTATTCTTTCCCGCTACATAGCAACTGGTCAGTTCAGGCAAAAAGCAGCCAAGGCCCCAAAACAAACCATCTGCTTAGTGCTATGTACTTAAACACCTGGTAGACTGACTGATTTTTTTCCACTAGGGCTGCTAGAATTAGGCAGGGAAAGCATGTATTTTAGTGAGATTCAAAACACAAAAGTTCTACTCTTCCCCTATGTAATGGGGGAGGGTGTGGTTTGGACTGGTGGGTGGAGAGGGAGGGGTTGCCTTAGTTTTAGTGGGTAAGAATACTTACATCAGAGAATGATTTCTCTTCCAACTGGGCTCCCTTTGGCCTGTTTTAATTACTCTTATTTTCCAATCACCTTGCCTCCTAATAGGAAATATTTTAAAAGATTTAAAACATTTCAGTGGGTTAATTATTTTCAAAAGGAGCAGAGAAGATTTTAAAAACTGCTTCTGTCAGTAAATTTAAAATGCAATCAATAATTTAGGACCCAATTTTAATTCAACAATGAAGAATTAAGAGGCTACTGACTTCCAGATATTACCTTCATGGGGAAAAAAGTGTTTCAATTATTTATTTTCCTACCTCTGCTTCTTAGAATATGGCAGCCATATAAGTTCCGTGCTATATTAGGCCTCCACATTTTACCCTGGCTAGGTTTGAAACCTTCATTTTAATGGCCATTCTTTTGTGTCCACTAAAGACATTCAGTTCTCTAAGACTCCTAATATAAGAGGCTATGTTTGAAAATTGCATTGCCATTTCACAGATGTTAACAGTGATACTCAGACAGGTAAAGCAACTACACTAGGTACAAACAGAAAGTTAGTTGGAGAATCATAATAGCAAGATCTCACTTTCCATGGTAATTTAAGGATGGCAAAAAGCTTTCCTTGGAACAGGCCTTTGAACAAGGCAATACCCATGTCTTATTATTATCCCCATTTCGGACAACCATCAGAGATTATAAATTATAGAGAAGATGTTGACTACCATTAGTAGAGAAAGTTCTTCACCAGGAACTCACTATATTGATAAAATTACTTTAGTCCATAGCAACAACAACACCAACAATAACAACAAACACATAAGAGAACCAGCTCCAAGGATTTAAGTGACTTTTCCATAGTGGCTAGTAAATATCAGAGCTGTCGTTACGTAGGCATTTTCTCTACTTGAAATTATCCTCAACATCAGTTAGAGCTAGAAGATATCTTAGGAGATAAAGCTTCTGAGCTAGATGATAATAATAGCAATAATGATGGTGGATGATGATAGCTAGTATTTGTAAGTCTCTTTAAGACTTGCAAAACACATTACCTCATTTTATCCTCTTTATTATGATCCCTATTTTACAAATGAGGAAAAGGAGGCACAGATAGGTGAAGTGACTTGCACAGATCTAGTATCTGAGGCAGGATTTTAACTCAGGTCTACCTAACTCCAAATCCAGCACTCATACTCTACCAGCTATCTGCCTTAGATGTGTTAGTGCTAGAAAATATCTTAGATTGGAATATAGACTATTAAATCTAAAAAAAAAAACTTTAGCACTCATCGGATCTGTGTTATTTTACGAGTGAGGGAACTATAACTCAGAGAAGGAAGAGGAGACACTTGGCTTGAGTCACTCAGTGAGTTGGTGGCAGATTTGGAAATAGAACCCAGGACCTCTGATTCCCACTCTGGGCACTTTTCCTTTACCCCTTCTCTAATAGATCAATCAAAGATCAAGCATGTATTGAGTGCCTGCCACGTGCAGGACACTTCGTTAACCACTATGGGGGACATGATGATGAAAAAGGCAGTCCCTACCTGGAAGCAGTCACATCCTCACTCCTTATTGACTTTCTGTTGAGTGCCATAAAATGTAATGGGCAATAAATGACTGGAGGTTACAGTTTGGGGGATGGTATTTAACTCCCTATAATTTGGTTTAGTGCTCTACACATTGAGAGATACTGAATGAATGAACAAACAAATGAATGAATACGTAAATGGATCCCTGTATTGGATCCTTGGCCAATGCTGATATTCCTTTCCTTTGCTCAATCATCATTCAGGTTATACTTATTAACCCTGGGGTTCCCCCAGCTCTCTGTTTTGGATCTTTTTCTCCCTCTGTACCATTTCACTTGGCGATCTTATCAGGTCCCATGGTTTCAGTGATCATGTCTAGGCAGACAGATATAGTTGATGCTTTGTGCTAAGCTTTGCATACCTTGCACAAGTATTGCTTCAGGGTATTCAAAGGTGAAAAATGGGTAGCTTGATAATATGGCGTCAGTCTTGCTCAGGGGTAATAACCTAGCCTACACGCTACCTCATAATTTATCTTGTATGTGTCTTGTATTTATGTAGCTATTTACATGTTGTCTTCCCTGTTAGACTGGGAGCTCTTGAGAGCAGAAACTGTCTTTTGCCTTTCTTTGTACCCCCAGTGCTCAGCACAGTTCTTAGCACAGAGCAGGTGCCTAATAAATGCTAGTTGACTGACTGACTGACTGACTCTAGTCTGG
>NW_020954548.1:30170323-30188183 GCF_900497805.2 Vombatus ursinus | reverse complement strand
GTGTGTGTGTGTGTGTGTGTGTGTGTGTGTGTGTGTTTTAGCTCTTTTGGGAAAAGGAGCAGGAACAAAGGAGGGATGGAACTGCTTCTGCAGGTGTATGTGGCCATTTAACAGACAGAAAGGAAATCTGCTCAACTCTAATTTTGGCTTCTGTTTTGTCTGCCAAGGAGAATGATCTTTGGACCAGAAAGGGCAAAACAAAAATGGCTAATTGAGAGTTGAAACCCAGGATAATTAGGTAGATAGTAAAACAACACCCCACTTCTCTTGATGAGTTCAGGTCCTCAGGCTCTGATGAACTACATCCCAGGGCACTGAGAGAACTGGGAGATCTGATTGTTGAGCCACAATTGACGATCCTTGAAAGACAACAGAGGGGAGAGAAAAGAGAGAGGAAAATGGAAGAGAGGAGGGAGAGAAAAGAGAAGGGAGAAGGGGAGAGAAAAAAGAGGAGAGAAAAGGGGGGAAGGGGCTATAAGACTGTATGTGGAAGGGCAGATGTCCTATTTTTTTAGAAGAAAATGAAGTCTGTAGAGTATGGTCCAATGAGCTTGACCTTGATTCTGGGCAAATTCTAGGATGACGTATTGCTAAAGTAATGGTTAATAAACATCTCAAAAAGGAAGTGGTAATCATAAAGAGCCAGCATGGTGTCATCAAGGCCAGATCATACCAAACTAAACTCATTCATCTTTCTTTTTTTAAAAACAATATTTTTTTTACCTAGTTATATGTAAAGACAATTTTTAAACATCATTTTCTTTTCTAAAAATGAATTTCTATTGATATTTTCTGTTTTTTACATCATCATAGTATCCCATGTATTCTTCTCTTTCCCCCTCCCAAAAAACCATCGCCATATGACAAATAGTATTTTTTGGAGAGGAAAAAAAGAGAAAAAAAAGTCAGCATAACTAGTACATTGAAAAATTCTGAAAATAATGTGCAACGTATAACACCTATGGACCTTCCACCTCCACAAAGGGATAGATTGGGGGTATCTTTTTATATCTCTTCATTTACTTGATCTTTATAATTTTGTTACATTTAATTTTGATTTTTTGGTTTGTCATTTTTCTTTCTATTTAAATTGTCGTAGTTACTCTGTATATTGTTTTCTTGGCTTTTCTTACTTCACTCAGCATTAGTTCATATAGATCTTTCCATACTTCTATGAATCATGCACATCATTTCTTACAGCACAGTAATATTCCATTATACTCATGCACCACAATTTATTTAGTCATTTCCTGGTTGATGGTCATCTACTTTGTTTCCAATTTTCAGCTATCACAAAAATGTTGCTATAAATGTTTTGGAGTCTGTGGGGGTTTTTTTCTTATCAATGGATTCCTTAGAGTTTATTAGGCCCAGTAAAGAAGTCTCTGGTTCACAGGGTGCAGATATTTTAGTCATTTTATTTGCATAATTCCAAATTGCTTTCCAAAATTGTTGTACCATTTCATAGCTCCACCAACAATATATTAGTGTACCTATCCTTCCACGATCCCTCCAACATTGAACACTTTTTGTTATCTTTGCCAATTTGCAAGGTGTAAGGTGATGCCCCTGGGCTGTTTTGATGTGCATATCTTTTATTATTAGTGATTTTGAGCATTTGATTTGATTTGATCATTTTATGCAGTTGTAAATACTTTGCAGTTTTTCTTTGGAGAACTATTACTTTTCAGAGCATTTATCTGTTGAGGAATGACAACTATTAGTTTTAAAAATATTTATTAATTATATATACATACAGATGTATTATACCTATACATATGTTACCAAGTCTTTATCTGAGAAATTTGATACAAATATTTTTCCCACTTAACTGCTTCTTTTCTTATCCTAGATGCATTAATATTATCTGTGCAGAAACTTTTTGATTTCAAGTTCCCTCTTCTGTTGTAAATACAGTATTAGGTTCCTTCAGGTACTTTAATCTTCTTTTAAGGTGGCCCTGTTTCAGTTGGCTCTTTTCTCTTCATCCCTGTTCCCCTCTTCTTGTTTGATATTCCCTTCTTCTTCTTCCCTTCATCTAGTCCTGTTCTTTAGTTTTAAAATGTCCCTGTTTGTGCCCCTTTCCAAAAAGGATTTCTTTTACTCTCTTCATTATCCATCATCTCTTTCTCTTTACTCTGGACCTTCATTCTCTGATTCATGACTCCTATAATTATTTAATTTCTTTTCTCTATATTCTTCATGCTATCACAGCTTCTATGGTATCTATTCTAGGCTCTACCCTCTAGGCATTTTCTGCCACTGGCTTGTAGGTCTTGCTCCATGGATTCTCTTTTTCCATTGTGCCTCCTTTCCAGGAAAATTCCAATTGATTATTATTATTATTATTATGATAGCAGCTAACATTCACATTACACTTTCTATGTGCCTGGCACTGTGCTGAATGTTTTACCATTATTATCTCAGTGGATCCTCATAACAACCCTGGGAGGTAGGTGCTCTTATTATCTCCACTTAACAGATGAGATAACTGAGGAAAATAGAGGTTAAATGACTAGGCCAGGGTCACACATACAGAAAATGTCTGAGGCCGTATTTGAATTCAGGCTTTCTTGACTCCAGGTCTACCACTGTGTCCCCTCTGCCACCCAGCACTGTACCCTCCCCCACCACATCCCTGATTATGTAGCTCACCATTGAGCTATATCCCCTCTTGTTGACCTTTTTTTTCTACATTTGCCTGGAAATCTCCCTGTGTCCATGCTCTCCCACTGCTACAGGCACCAGTTGACATCAGACATTCAACCTTCCTTCCCCCCATGAAAAAAAAAGATTTTTCAAGCACCACGTCCCCCAAAACTCATCTAGCATAAGGTCTTTATTTCCTTTTGTTGCCCATCTGTCTTCACACATAGGAACATTTATCAGTGGAACTCCCACTTCCAAAATAAGACCTTTTCCCTTTCCTCCTTTTTTTCAGTCTTTCCCCTTTTCACCTCACCTACTCTCCTGTACGCTCTTCTCTTTCTAACACCAGAGAAGTTGCCTCCCCCTCATTGCTGGCCCTTGATGTGACCCGGTGCATCACTCACTCTTCTCTATCCCTCTGCTTCCCTCCCCCTCCTTTTATGTCCCCTATGATGTTGTAATGTAGTCTCACAAAGGAAGCATTCACCTATAGGCAGGGTGTTGCCACTTTATGTCCATAATCCACCCATCGACCTCTTCACTGTTACTTCTACCAGATTTCTGCCTTCACCCCTATCTCCTTGCATAGATTTAGAATGAAATCTCTTATTAGCTTCTCTATGGTCACTCTGTGCCTGTTACTGTCTTTGTCTGCTGTATTTATTCACTCTGCTTGCATTTCTGTTGTTTTGGGGTGTTCGTGATGCAAATCATCTCTTCAATTCTGGTTTTCTTTCTAAAAATGTTTTGAACTCTTTTTTTATTGTTGAATGCCCATCTTTTGCCCTATATAGTTAAATTCAGATTTACAAGGTAAGTCATTCTGGGCTGTATCCTAAACTCCACTGCTCTTCAGAACACATTATTCCATTCCCTCTTTGTTTTTCTAGTGGGTAGAGAATAGTCTTGAATTATTTGAATCTCTTTTTGTTTGTATTTGAAGGTTCTGATGGCTTGCAGAACTTGTTTCTGAATTAGATCATTAAATTTAACCACTGTGTGTATTGAAGTTTGTAGCCTTGGTTTTTTTTTTAATCATCTGTTAATTCTTTCGATTGGAATATCATTTTCTATGTTTAGAAGTTCTGGACAATTCTCTTCTATTATTTCTTTCATTATGGTGTTCAAGTTTTTTTGTCCTGTTGTGTTCTTTTGGATGACCTATACTGTTTAGTAGGGCAGCTAGGTGGCACAGTGGATAGAGTGCCAAGCCTGGCATTAGGAAGACTCATCTTCTTGAGTTCAAATCTGACCTCAGACACTTCCCAGCTATGTGACCCTGGGCAAGTAATTTAACTGTGTTTGCCTCAGTTTCCTCATCTATAAAATAAACTGGAGAAGAAAATGGCATACCACTCTAGTATCTTTGCCAAGAAAACCTCAAATGGGGTCACAAAAAGTCAAACATGAATGAAAATGACTGAAAAACAACAAAATGATCTTTAGATTGTCTCTATGCATCCTATCTTAGAGATCCCAAAGTTTTGCTTACAAACTTAGAAAATTTTTGCTTACAAAATATTTCAGCCTAAGTCTCTGCCCTATGTGATTTTTGGTTGGTGAGACCTGACCTCCTTGGGTGTTATGCTTTTTCCCTCAGACTTGGTATAGTGCACAGCCTTCCCAATGCATGCTGTTCTTTCTTGGTGACTTGATGTACTTCCTCTTTTTCTCTGGTCTTTGCCCTGGAATTGGTAGAGCCTGCTTTCCCCAGCACTGGTGCCTCTGGGTTGCAGCCACTGGCAGGCTTTTGCTGTTTTTCTTTCTTAACCTTTTGGATTCTGGATGTTCTAGACTATGGAATCAGCTGAAGTTGCTTTATCTTTGACACATGATTTCTATTTTGGAGACATTTGAGAGGCCATGAGGATTGGAAAAAAATGTTTAGTTTACCATCTTGTTGCTCATGTGACCCCAAATTCCCATTATTTAATTTTCTAATGGAGTTATTAGGCTGGGAGATCAGGGGGTACAATAGGTAGCATTTACCTAGGTTTTTTTTTAAAACAAAGATTTAACAGTCACTCATGTATTATTTGTGTTGGGGCTGGGGGGAGAAGTGCTGAACTTGGAGGTGGGAAGAGCTGAGCTCAAATTAGGCTTTAGACACATACTAACTTTGTGACCATGGGCAAGTCACTGAACCTTTTCTCTGCCTCAGTTTTCTCATCTATAAAATGGATCTAATAATAGCACCTACCTCCCAAAGCTGTGGTGAAGATAGAATGAGATAATATTTATGAAATGCTTTGTGAACCTTAAAGTGCTATATCAGTGCTAGCTATTATTATTATTATAAGATATTAAGGAAAATAGATGGATTTCAAACTGGTTGAGTGGTTGGATTCTAATGCTTTATTATCAAATTGGAAGAATGTCTCTGACTGGACCTATAATTTTCTTGACATAAGAAACTCTTAACAAAGAAAATTTCTCTACCAATCTCTATAATTTGGAGTCTTAGAGAGTTTACTAGTGCACTGAAAGGTCCAGTAGGGTCCACACAGCCAGGACAAATCAGAGGTGAGACTCGAGCTCTTGTCTTTTTGGCTCTGAAACCAGATTTCTTTCCACTACTTCACATGTGCATGTGTGTGTGTGCACACACATGTGTGTATAGTGTGTATATGTGTATATTATATGTATACATATGCACATAGAGAGACATATAGCTAAAATACACATACATATGTACATATTGGGATGTCCTGTATATACCTTATGGATTAAAAAAAAATCACCTTCACAGTATAAAATCGGGGAGGTATGGCTAGCCATCAGTTCATCTGGAAAAAATCTATGAGTTTTAGAGACCTCCATTCTCAATATGAATGAACCATGTGATATGGGAATCATAAAATTCAATTCAATGTTAGGCTGCTTTGAGAGACAAATTGTGTTCAGGACTATGGAGATTCAGAGGTAGGCTGCTCTCTTCTCCTTCATCAGATCACATCTAGCTAGATCCTCCCAAATTGCGACAACTCTGACTCTGGGGCCTCTCTGTAGGCTGTTTTGGGTAAATAGCCTCACAAATCATAATCTTCACCCCAACCAGCACAAATGACAAATACAATTACAAAATCTTTTAATTAAGGCATAAAAAGCAGTGTAAATAATGTAGGAGAACCAAGTAAGTCAATTGCTCTGTGCTTCTCTATACAAATAGGCCAACCTTAATGTTTTCTGAGATGGTAAGTGGGGACAAATCCTAAGAGAGAAAACTTACAAAGGATTAGGGAAAACTATCCCTCATCCTGCAAGTGGACAAGATGAGAAAACTTTTCATTGGTTACCACATCTCCTCCATGTGTAGTTGCTCTCATAGTTTCATAAATTTTTGAAATGGAGGGACCCTTTGAAGTCATCCAGTTCAATCTATTCATTTCATATATGAAGGAACTGAGATCCAGAAAAAAAAATATGCGATTGGTCCCATATCACATGGCTAGTAGATAACAAAGCCAGAATTGGAAACCAGGTGCTCTGACTCCTAATCCAATGTTCCTTTCCACTGGTACCACCTCTGGACCTGAGTATACCCTTTGTGAACTGTAGCATCAACTTCCCCTGCTCTGTACACTCTACCAGACTTCTCTAATTCAGTTTTCTCCCCACAAATGCTCAAAAACACTGCAGCACTTTAGTTCCCATGCAGCTCCCCATCTCTTACTTCCATCTTTCCCCAAGGAGCTACCTTCCTCTTTTCTTCCTTTAACAAGCTTGTTCCTCTTGATGCCAGGCATGGTGGCCCATGGGATCCTCTTGTCCAAGAGCTTCCTCCAGTAAACCACACTCCCTTACCACACCATTATGAGCATTTGAAGGGGCACCTATTATAAATAATCTCAACCTATGTTAAATGAAGGCCGTGTTCAGTTCTGAGTTCTATATTTTTGGGAAGGACACTGATAGACTAGAAAATGTCCAAAGGAGGGCTGCCAGGATGGAGAGGGTCTTTGAAACGAGTTGAGAGAACAGAAAATGTTTATCCTGCAGAAGAGAAATCCTGGGGAAGGGGGAGGGTCATCCCCTTGTCTTCAAATGTTTAAAAGGCCAACCTGTAGAAAATGTATCATGTAGAAAAAGGAATCAGTTTTGTTCTGATTGGCCTCAAAGGGCAGATTCAGAAACAACAGGGTGAAGTTGCAAAGACCCTTGATGTAGAAAAAGTTTCTGACAATTAGAGTTATCCAAAAGTGGAATGGGCTTTTTGGTGAGGAAGTGGGCTTCCTGTTAGTAGAGGTTTTCAAACACTTAATTGATATCTACTTGTTGTGTATGTTGGTGTCAGGGAAGTGATTTTTTCCCCAAGCTCTGGTTGGTTTTAGATCAGAGATTTTTTAACCTGGAATGCACAGGGTCTGTGGGTAGATTTCAGGGCATCTAGGATCTTGGATAGGAAAAAAAAATTATATGGTTACTTCAATAGTTGCCTTTGCATTTCTTATGTATTTATACATCTTCATTTGTATTTCCTATGTATTTTTTTTTCATTTAAATACATTTTTCTATGAATGGAACCATTGACTTTACCAGACTTTGTAAGGAGTCCGTGACAAAGGAAAAGCTAAGAACCCCTGGGTTAGATGAGCCTGAGCTCCCTTATAAAGCTGAGATTCTGCCCCCTCTCAATACTTCTAGAGTTTGGACTCTTGCTCCTGAATTCTGGTGCCTATTGTCTACTACTGTGCCTCCGTGACAACACTTTACCACCTTCCCAGACTGTCCTTATCTTGCTGGACAGTCATCCTGACAATTGTGTTCTGACTCAGTTTTGTTGCCTAGAGCTAGTCCCCCCTACTGCTGTCTACCTCTTCTTGTCTAGACCTCTTTCCTTTGCCTGGGGATCTCCTGGACATTCCCCTATTGCTTTCCTCCTATAATCCTATTGCTCTGGCCTCCAAGCTCATCCTGCCTCTGAAAACCTCACTCCCTCCTCATTAGAGAACACAGTCTGCTTTCAGGACTGTCTGTTGTGTACTGACCTCAGTGTTTGCTCCTCATATCTCCTGAAGGGAGAAAAGATGAGTGGGGGGGAAAAAGGCTTCCAGGGTGGGAAGATGCTATCAATAATACACGCTGTAATGCTGGTGAAAAATATATAAGATGGCAGACAAAGAGGAAAGGGGGAGTTGGTAAACAGCTTAGAAATCATTATTGGAAACTGAAATTCTTTCCCAGAGAACAGCAGATCAGTGAGATAAGCCCTTATTTTCTTGGAAGCCTAATGCAGTGCTGGGAGATGAGGAGAGAGGGGTTTGGGGGTGGCAGATTTGGATGCTTTTACTCAGAGTTTGCTTTTGTGATCAGGAAACAAAGGAGCATCTCAGCAGATCACGTAATGTTTTTCTCCTTTTCAATATTACTTCCCTAAAAGCAGATGCCCCAGATACTGTTTGATATCAAAGTGCATTTCTCATTCTATCTCCCTGTTCCCACACAGGCTGCTTCTGCTTAGTAGTTGTTCTCTGGAAGGACAAGCCTTCAATAATTTCAAATCATTTCAACTCCTGACCTTTTTGCTTTGATATATTTTTTGGTGGGGGGAGTGTGAGGCATGTGAACATGTGTGTGTATGTATGTGTTCATTATGTGTGGGTTTTAAAAAAAGACATCATTCCTTCAATAAATATTCATTAAGTACTTGCTATGTGCGGAGCATTGTGCCCAATAGGGCCAACAGGAGATACCAAATTTAGATGCTATCCTCATGAAGTTTACAATCCGAGTCATATAACTCAAATACTGCTTACTTCAATTCACATTGTTATAAGTGTGCATTTGTATTGTGTGTATCCATGTATGTGTATGAACCACTGTTACTCATTAGACATAATATGGAGGTGATCTTTGATTCTTGCTATCCGGGTGACACCTGGGATGTCCCTTACTGGATCTGGAGTCTGAGAACCTTGGTTCAAATCCCAGTTCTGCCATACTGTAGCTGTGTGACCTTGGTTAAGTTAGTAAATCTTTTTCAGTCTCATTTCCCTTCAATTTAATGATTAAGTGCCCACTCCATGTCAGGCATTATGCCAAGTACTGGAATTCTCTTATCTTTTAAAGGAGGGGATTGGACCACATAATTTCCCAAGTTGCTTCCAGATTTAAATCTATGAACCTATGCATTCCCTACTAGACAGGCTCCACCGGGATGTCCCTTTGGAATTTCAAACTCAATGAGTCAAAAACAATAAATCATCTTCCCTGTATAACCCACCCTGCCACTCTGCCTCCAAATGTCTCTATTTCTTTGAAAGATACCATTATCCTACCAGTTACTAAGGTTTGCAACTTTGAATGTTTTACACTTCCCTTTCCCTAATTCTGTTTTCCAATTGGTTACTATAACACCAATATAATATCAACACCAACTCTCAGATCTATCCCCTGTCTCCGTCCACAGAACCACTACCCTAGTTCAGACCCTTATACCCTCTCCTTTAATTGGCTTCCCTTCTTTTGATCTTTCTCCTCTCTAATCCATTCTTCACTCAACTGCCAAAATAATTGAGACAGTTTTGATCATATCACTACTAAGCAAATCATCAATGGCTCTTTATTCCCTCTAGGATAAACTATGAATTCTTCTATCTGGAATTTAAGGCCATTCACAATCTGTCTGCCACCTACCTTTCCAGACATTTCATATTTCTCCCTTTTATAAGCTTGTTCTATCCAAACTGGATTACTTGACTCTTTGCTAAATTTAACATTCCATTCTGTGCCTTTATATGAGCTGTCCCCCATGCCTAAGGATTCAGTCTCTCCTCATTTCTTATAATTACTGGTTTCGTTCAAGGTTTTCTTCAGGTGCTACTACATTTTCCTCACATCCTCCCTCTTCCTCCTTCCTCACGTGATATTATTTATCTTTATATAAATTATATATTCCAATAGAATATAATCTCCTTGAGATCAGGAGCTATTTTTCACTTTTGTTTTTGTGATAATAGCACCTGGTACAGTGCCTTGTGTAATTAGAAGGCATTTAACTATTTGTTAAATTGAAATAATAGCTCAAAATGTGCCTATATTTTGTCCTCAACTAGATTGTAAGCTCTCTGTGCAAAGCATTGTGTTAGGTTAGAGTTCTGAGGCCAAGAGACACACAAGCCTAGGTCCAGTAAAACCAAGCTACTAGGTGAAAGATTGTTGTTATTATTCAATAATAATTTCTGGAAAAATAGCAAAGAAATTTGGCAGAAAAACCCTCAAAAACAAAACAAAATATTCCTTTATTTTGCAGCACATATTACAATTACATGTTTGAGCAACCTAAATGCGCAGAGAATGTATTATCTTTCACAGTATGTTTAGAGAAATAATTCATAATCAGACAAGGGATAGAGGAGATCGAAAAAGATAAAACAGACAATTTCAATTGCATAAGTTAAAAAAAAAACTTTCACACAAACAAAATCAATGAAACTAGAATAAGAAGACAGGCTTTCAAGTGGGAAAATAATTTCACATAAAATTGTGATATCAAAGAGATTTAGGGAATTGAGACATGCCTAAGATCTTACACCTTAAGATTGAGCCATTTGCCAATAAAGAAATAGTCAAAGATATGAAGAGGTTTAAAAATATATGAATGATAAACAATATGAAAAAAATCCTTCAAATAACCAATAAAAGAAATGTAAATTAAAATGACTTTAGGATTCAAATAACACTTAAACAATTGCCCATGATGATTTAGAAATGGAAATAATTAATGTTGGAAGGGTTGTGTAAAGACAGACATACAATTATACTATTGTCATGTATATTGGTCCAATCATTCTATAAAACAGTTTGAAGTTATATAAAAAGAGTGATTAAGTAGTCTATGTGTTTTTAACTCAGCAATCCCATTATTGAATATTTACCCTAGGAAGATAAAAAAAACCAGAAGGGCCTCATATGCCCCCAAACTATTCACAACAGCACTTTTTGTTGTAGCAAACACCTGGAAACACAACAAGTTTTCATTGATTGGGTAATGGTTGAATAAATGATGGTATATGAAAATAACAAAATATTATTACACTAGAAATCTACAAATATGAGGAATTTAGAGAAACAGAGAAAGACATATATGAATTGAGCCAGAATAAAGAACAGAATCTGGATACATAGTGAGTACAATAATGTAATCAAAAGATATTAAAGACATGTGCATTTGGATTAAATACAATCACTATTATCCATTGCAAAAGACATGATTCCCCATACTAAGGGGAGACATGTTAGACTATGGCCGTAAAGTGCTGCACATGCAATTAGAGGTTTCATCAGTTTGTTTTACTTGTTTTCTTTGTTATAAAGGATGGTTGGGGAAGGGGTGGCAGGTTACATTGGGACTGTAATGTGAAAAAGAAAAGACATCAATAAAACTTTAGAAAAAGATGGGAAGAAGGGGAAAGGAGAGAAATGCAGAGGGGCAGTGAAAAAAATGGGAAGCAGAAAGAGCATTCAGTTCATAAGCACAAGCACCAACTACGTTCAGGTCTTGTCATGAAAGTTGCTGAAATGATTAACACAGTTCCTGCTCTCAAGAAACTTACAACAGAATAGGAAGAATAAGACATGGGCACAAGAAATATAATACTAATTAGAGACAAGAGCAAAGAAAAGGACTACACAATGTGTTATGTGAGACATTGTAGGGAAGAGGGTATTCTAAGGTGAATCAGGACAGGTTTTGAAGGAAGAGATTAGAACAGGTGGACATGTTGCCCTAGGCCTCAAGTCCTCCTTACTGTTATTTTCAGAATTCTGTTTGGGGGCTCAACCTCAAGGACTGTATTCCTCCCCTAAGCCACAGTTAGAGCCCCCAGCCACACTGTCCAAAATGTTCTTTCTCTCTGCAGTACCACACTCACCAGGCATATGCTTGCTTCTCCTTGTCCACAACTGCAGCCCTAGATCATGTCCAGTCAGCACCACCAGGCCTGGCATCCAGAAACAGCAATTCATTGTAATATATGACTGTGATGGAATACTACTGTGTGCTGTAAGAAATGATGAACTCAATGATCTTAGAAAAATATAAACACTTGCACAAAATAATGAAGAGCGAAATGAGTAGAACCAAGAGAACCTTATATACAGTAACAACAATATTGTTTTAAGAATGACTTTGAGTGAATAAGTCATTTTGACTGTTGTAAATACACAAATTAAAAATAAAGGACATATGAAGAAAAAAAAGAAGAACAGGTGGATATGAATCAGTGGAGGATAGTCCATTCTAATCATGGTGGATGAAAAGAACAAAGGCAAGGAAGTAAAAGAAAGTGTAAGAATGGAAGACAGCAAGTGCTCCAGTTTGGTTGGAGAATCTAAATAATAAAGGAAATCAATGTGAGGACAGACTGGAAAGGGAGAGTGATACCATGTTATGGAGGATGCAGGTCAGGCTATGGAGTTTTTACTTTGAGAGTCAATTGAGAAAGAAAAGAAAATATGGTGGAAAAATGACTATGAGAGGTGGAGACTGTTGGGAAGAAAAGGGAAAAAAAGGGTGACAGTATGATGCAATGCAAAGAACGGTAGCCTGAACACCAGTCTTTGTTTTGCCACTAACTTGTGGTATAACCTTGATCAAGCCACTTACCTTTCTTGGGGCTCTGTTTCCTTTATAAATTGAGGAAGTTGGTCAGTGTCTGGCACATGTTTGTTGAAAATAAAATGAAGGCATTAGACTGGATTTTCCATCATAGGCCTCTAGATTTGGAACTTGAAGGGACCTTAAAGGTCATCTAGTTCAGCCTCTTTATTTTAGAGATGAGAAACTGAAGCTCAGAGAGGTTTGGTGATTTACTTGCCCAAAGTCACACAGATATGAAATGAGAGAGTGAAGATTTGAACGCAGGCCCTATGACTTCACATCCAGTACTCTTTCCACTTCATCCCATTGTTTCCTAGTTCTGGACATTTTATGGGTTCTGAAAGATAGTGTCTCAGACTCATGAAGCCTTTTTATAATATGGACTTAGGAAGTATTTGAAGGTGGGTGGGATTTGGAGAGTATTATCTTGAATGGGACAAAACAGAGACTTGGACTATTTTACCATTTGATCCCTAAAGACATTCACTGTAGAGAACCCAGCATGGCCCAGTGGAAAAAGCACTGGACTTACAGCAGTAAGATTTGTATTGGAGTTGCAGTTCTGCTATATATTTGTTATGGAACCTTGGGTAAATAATTTAACTTTTCTGAATTTTAGTCTCCTATTCTGTAAAAGGAGGGTCTGAACAATATGTGGAAGGATGCTTACAACTCTAACATTCTCAAATTCTATATTACCTGTGAGCCTAGAAGCCATGGGAGAGGATGGAAGGTCCTTTTATTTGTTATTATACTAGAGAGATTTGGTTTGACTTTGTTTCTCTGGCTCCTAACATCTCCTCTCTTGGGTCTACAGACATAGGAAGGTTTTTGCACACCTCCATAGAGAAAGACATCTAATGTAAGAAAATTGGAAAGAGAAGTTCCGTTGTTGTTGTTGTTCAAGCATGTCTGACCCTTTGTGACCCCATTTGGGGTTTTCTTGGCAGAGATGTTAGAGTGGTTTGCCATTTCCTTCCCCAGCTCATTTTACAGATGAAGAAACTGAGGTACACAGGGTTAAGTGACTTGCCATGGGTCAAACAGCTAATAAGTATCTGAGGCCAGATTTGAACTCAAGAAGATAAGTCTTCCTGACTCTAGGCCTGGCACTCCATCCACTGTGTCATCTAGCTGCTCCAGAAGTCCCAAAGTCCCTGTTATATGTTTATATTCTGCAGTTGTGCCAACCCTTGGTGCCCATGGCTATTATCTTGTTCTGTGAGGTACAACTGTTATAGTGGAAAGAGCTCTTAATTCATTTTCAGAAGATCTTACTAGATCTACTCCTATCACCTGTGTGATTTTTCATCTCTCTGGGTCTCAGGATTCTAATCTGTAGAATGAGGGGCTCATACCAATTAATCTCCAACGTCCTTTTCAATTCTAATTCCTTTGATTGTTCAATTAGTCTTGGCTACTAATCCCTCTCAAGCCCCCAGAGTGATACCACTCAATTGTCTTCTTTTATTAGGAGATGCAATGGCGATTTTTCAATATGTTAGAGTTAGATCATTAAGGAGTTTGTGGTCCAGGCCAAAGAGTTGCAAAGGGACTCTATTATTGGTCTATCTCTTCCTTTCCCTTCAATGTTTTCCACTCAGAAATTTTGTGTTGTTTGAAGCACTGGACTCTCAGAGGCATGGGCTGCTAGGAAAGGAATATAGGACTGCCAGATGAAACTGATGGATGGGAAGAAGGCTCAAGAGAGTGACTGGAAGGACCACATGGCCAGGTGGCTGCCTTTCATGGGTAGTTGTGTGACACCCAGTGACAAGGGAGTGGGAGAGATTTCTTTCTGTGCCCATTAGACTTCCTTCACACAATCTTCAGATGAAAGGGGGCATCCTCCATGGAAAATGACAGCCTTACACCACAGGATAATTAAAACTAAGGCTAAAAAAGAGATGCTGGTAATGTAATAGGTGCCAGTTGGAGTTCTTCAATCAGCAAATGAAAGGAAATTGAGGATCTATAAATAGCTAGATTGGCCAACAAAGTTGTCTGGGTGGAGGTGAGGAGCATAAAACCTCAACATGCTATTGCCAGAAGAAAATATGTTCAATGTATCAGACACTTAAAATAAATACCGTACATTGGGAATAAATGGCATGATTAGCATAAAGGGAGTCCCTAATTAACCAGTGATAGTACATTACTGTAGCCTTCAATTCATTAAATTGCATAATTACATGAAAACACTGTTGATGCTCTATTCAGTGCATCTGGTATTGTCTTCTCAATAATTAGTTCTATAATTGTCAGTTTGGCAGGGCAATTAAAAATGTTTAAAGACATTGTGTCAGCTTTCTCCTCCACTGCCCACCGCATTGCCCCCCAGATGAGTTTGGGAGGACATTTTTGGAAAGATGCTCTTTATCCTAGTCCTAACTATTCCATGCTTTTATGACTTCAGGAATGCAGGGAGAGATGGAGGAGGAGAAGGGGGGTGGTGAGGAGATTGCTAATAAGATACTTAAATGACCAATTCCATAGATTCCTAGAGATATCCCCCCCCCCATTTAATTGGAAACTAGATAATTCCAGAAAGGGAAAGATCATTTCTTGCTTTTTGACAAAAAGAAAATGCTACCCCACTTCTTCACAGATGTACAGATTGTGATGGATAACCAACAGAGTTATGGATAAAAAGTAAAAGCTATATCTACCCCCAGAAATACGTGGGCTCATCAAAGATGCTAAGAGAGTGCAAACATGTGACACAAAAGTAAGTGTAACCTTGGCCCTGCAACAGTACCTCATGCTTTCAGTCAGCCTCTCCTTATACCGAGGGCAGTTAGACTGGCTCATAAAAACTAGCAGCAGGGACACCTGGCGCTGGTGATCTGATTGTGATCTGACTGTTCTTCCTCAGTGGGATAATCTAAATACATTGTTACAGTAAGGAGGCTGTGCAATTTTGTAGGCAAATACTCAAGCAAGGATATAGACTCTTAGAAGCTCTTGACCCACATTTCTCTGAGGATTCTGATCTGTCTTGCTTTGTGCATGTATTTGTGTATCTTCCTTGGATTCTGCTCCGTGAAATTTGGTCCTAGTAAGGTTACCTATAAAGCAAGACCTGGGGCCAGCTAAGTGGTGCAATGGATAGAGTTCCGGCCTTGGAGTCAGGAGGTCCTGAGTTCAAATCCAGCCTCAGACACTTGACACTTACTAGCTGTGTGACCTTGGGCAAGTCACTTAACCCCACTTAACACCAAAAAGCATAAAATAAAATAAAATAAAGCAAGACCCTTAGGGAAGACTTCTTCTTCTCTGTGTGGTTGGAGACAGAGGCAAGCAATTGGAGGCTCAGCTAGAACTTGTCAGATTGCTTATTGAGATACCTGTTGTTGAACTGTGGCTAACTAAACTAAGCTCTCTCTGTGCATTTGTATGTTGTCCCTGTAGGTTATTTATATGTGCACAGGTTTGTCTAAATGTGTTTTGCAAGGAGGCATGATTAAATTTTCTCCACCTACCCTTTAAGGGAGACTAAGCCCTACAGGTTGGGGGCAGAAAATTGGGACCACAAACCTAGATACTCTACCCTTTTCAGAGATAAGTTATGGGCTAGAATTATATCCATACTCCAGCTTAAATATTGTTATTCTAAGAGAAATAATTTTTAGGTTCAAGCCAATCTCCTGATTACTACTTTTTAATGGAGGAAGGAATGCCCTAATCTATATCTGAAGGCTTGATTCCTTTCCTACTAGATACTAGTTACACAAAGACCATCACAAATAGTGAATAATGAATGAATCCATTTATCCAAGCTGATAGCAAACAGAAATGAGAGACATTACATAGATGATACTATACCAGATGATACATAGAGTGAATGAACTTTACTACTGGGAACAAGATTCTTCAGGAGAAATAACTAAGAAAGAGGTTCCCTCACACTTCTAATGGAAATTCTATTTTTTATCAAATTATTGAATAGTTGGGAAATTTTGGTATTTTATATATGAATCTATAAATGTAAAAACTTTTATAAATGGAAAATGTTTATAAAATATAAAATAAATATAAAATTATAATGGTAAGATTTGGGGAGACTATACCCTTTGGGGGCAGCCAGGTGATGCATCATGAAAGACAATATGATGAAGGGGATGGAGCTAGTAATTTGAGCCAATAAAAATATGACCTGACCTTCAACTCTGATTGTCAAATGAATTGAGAGCTGGAGATGCCCTTTAGAAAGGAAATGGGAACTCAGTCTTCAGATCAAAAGGGAGAGTATATTTTGAAGTAGGAAGAGACACAGAATCTTTTTTTGGACATTGAAAACCATTGTGAGGCTGACAGATTGTAGTCAAAGATAGTGCCTACCACTGGAATCTTGTGACCAATGACCACACTGGACACAGCTGGGAGCTCATGACCAGAGATAAAACAAAAGTTTCGCCCAAGGGTATGACTAGCTTTACAAAGTAACTAACCAATATGTTTCCAAGAAACTGAACAGAACAAAGAGAAACTGGTTACTATAAGGATAGGACTTTCAGGAAAATAGCCATAGATAAGCTCCAATGAGGGAGTGAAGGTAATAACCACTAGGATAAGTTAGGATGGTTCTGGGAGATCTATGGAATGGAATTTGAGAGATCTATGAAAACCATTAGTTGTTCAAGCAATTGAGTATACAAATTAGGCTTGATTTGAATAACTGTGCTTTTGACTTCTCCCTTGTGAACATTATTCCTCCTTCTCTTTTCTTGGCATTATATCCTAGTTCTATTAAGTGAGTTCCTATGTTGTTTTTCTATGCCTCAACCAATAGCTTAGTATTTGACTCATACCCAATGGCAGGGAACTTGGACTATACAATTCTAAATGTTACAGCTGGAACAAACCTTAGAGTTAATCTTATGTAGATCTAGTCTCTCATGTTCACAAATGAAGGAGAAACATCAAGAGAAATGGATTTGAAATTAGAAGACATAGCTATGAATCCTGGACATGCCAATGACCACTTGTATGATCTTGGGCAACCTCTTTAACCTCAAAACCTTACTTCCCTTATCAATAAAGTGAAAGAATTGGACTAAGTAACTTCAAAGCTCCTCTCCAGCTCTAAATAGTATTATTCTCTGCTTATGACATCAATAGAGCTGTGTTGGAGTCTCAGGTTAAAATCGACAGATTGACAAAATATTAAAGCTGTAAGGCATCTTGAAACATAAGCTATTAGAGCTGAAATGACCTGAGAGATCATCTAGTCTAGCCCTCTCATTCTACAGAAGAGGAATCTTAACCTCCAACCATTTTTTGTATTTTTTTAATTAATAAATTTATTTATTTTTAGTTTTCAACATTTACTTCCACAAGATTTTGAGTTCCAAATTTTCACCCCATCTCGCCCCTCCCCCAACACCAAGATGGCATGCATTCTGAATACCCCTTCCCCTAGTCTGCTTTCCCTGCTATCTCTCCCCTCCCTTCCTCTTCTATTTTCCTGTAGGGCAGGATAGATTTCTGAACCCCAATTCCTGTATTTCTCATTTCCCAGTTGCATGTGAAAACATTTTTTTTAAACATGTTTTTAAAACTTCGGGTTCCAAATTTTCTCCCTTCCTCCCTCCCCACCCACCCTCATTG
>NW_020954548.1:30168414-30170313 GCF_900497805.2 Vombatus ursinus | reverse complement strand
GATTCAGTCCTCTGAGGCCTGCTCCAGGGTCGCTGCGGCCTGCGCGCCCACGTCTAACTGCTCTCCTCTCCCAGCCCAGCATGATATACCTTTCTGATCAGTCATCCAGGTTGTCTTTGGCTGGAAATTTGTTATACTCTGTTTTTTTGTGTGTGTTCTGCTGCTTTAGAATTTGTTTAGAGCCAATTTTTATAGGTATTTGGAGGGTTTTGAGGGAGACCTCAAGCAAGTCACTGCTTTCCCTCTGCCATCTTGACTCCACCCCCATCCACAGTCAACCTCCAACCATTTGATGACATTTTCCCCCAGCAGTAATAACTTAAATATAATTTTAATATAATTTAATATTTATCTAATTTAATTTAAATATAATTTTAAGTATAATTGGTTCTGGTTCTAGTAACTGAGCATGTTAAGTTTTCATAGTTCCTTCCTAAACATGACCATACAATGTAGGTGTTCTAAAGTTTACTATCCCCATATTACAGATGAGGAGACCAAGGCTCCAAGAACTGAACTGAATTGCTTCATGGTAGCACAGCTAGGATGTGTCAAATGGAGTATGAATCTAGGTCTTATATTACCTAATTAAATAGTGTTTTTTTCATGGTGTATCTTTGCTGTGGACTTACCTAATGCCTGGCTTTCCTAACTCAGATCATAGCATGGCTTCCCTACTGACTCAATTTCCATACTCTACCAGAAAGATGAGTATGCCCTAGGTTTTCAGCTGCTAAGCTTCGTTGTCTAATCTTATTATAGTTCTGCATTCCATGATTTCCCATGAGACCTGTAGTCTTTTGAGGTTATCACCTTTCCCAAGGATGATAGGAAAGGATGGAAGAATTAGGACAGAAATGGAAGCTGACCCCAAAGCATGAGAGCAAGTGGTGAATATTGCAAAGAGGGGACTGGGAGTAATTCCAGTTTCCATTTCTACTTATTCCCTGTCTCTGGTCATTTAAGATAATGGATGTGAAAGTACTTCAAAAGGTTAAGTGCTTTATCCAAATGGAAGACATCATTATTATTAGAGTTCATACCTTTGGGTTGTCATTAGTATAACAACTTCCAATAAATAAAAGAGTATCTGGGGATTTAGGAAAGAGGCAGCCAGGAAGGCCTAGCACAAGGAATCCAGGCAATCAGAAGAGGTCTAATAGAAATCACAGGTCTAGGGAGGCAAGGAGTAGAGTCTGGCAGATCAGATGAAAAAAAAAAAAAACAGAAACAGATTGATGGTATAGACAGGATCTAGAGTCCTGTGCATCAAAGGATCAGCAAAAATACCCATAATCATCTGGGCTGGTGATCTCTGATTCTGAGATAGATGGTCATTGGTCTTCTTTTATCCTTTTTGAGACATGTGGGTGACCCTGGGCTCACAGAGTGTGATCATAATGAGACAGAGGTCCAAGGATTATGAGTGAAACTTATTCTGTTTGATGTAGGGGCAGAGATGATACCACATATCACGCAAGTCTTTTGTATCTGTTCACAAGAACTCCCTTGACCCAAAGGCACAGCGGGCTGCACTATACCCTGAGTAAGGTAAGGACTCCCTGCTTTGGTGTGTTCTTGTATCCTAACTTTGCTAGAGAACATGAGGACCTCCTGGGGGTGGGCGTGGTGATGGTGGTGGTTGGGAGTCTCTCCAATGAACCTTCCTTGCTTTTCTTTTTTCCTTTTTTAAATTTTATTTATTTATTTTAATTTTCAACATTCACTTCCATAAGATTTTGCATTTTAAATTGTCCCCCCATCCCAAGATGGCATGCAATTTGATATAGGCTCTACATATACATTCATATTGAACCTATTTTCACATTAGTCATGTTGTAAAGAAGAATTAGAACCAATGGGAGAAACCACAAGAAAGGAGAAACAAACAAAAATAAA
>NW_020954548.1:30153835-30168383 GCF_900497805.2 Vombatus ursinus | reverse complement strand
AAAGAAAAAGAGAGAGAGCAAATAATATGCTTTGATCTGCATTCAGACTCCATAGTTCTTTGTCTGTATATGGATAGCATTTTCCATCATGAGTCCTTTGGAGATGCATTTAACCTTGCTTTCTCCCTTGTCTACCATGCATGACTTAGTCCTGCTACCCTCTGTCCCAATCAGATGATCTCAAATATTGTCTTCAGTTCTGGCCATTACATTTCAGGAAAGAAGATGATAAGATGGAGTATACCTAGAGAAGGGTGATCAGGATGGCAAAAGCCTGTAGAATCTACCATACCAGAATGATATGAAAGAACTAGGAACTTTTAACTTGGAGCAGAAAAAGATATGAAGAGGACATGATAGCTGTCTTCAAGTATTTAAAAGACTGTCATGTAGAGGATGGATTACACTTGTTACTCTTGTCCTTAGAGGGCGAATACAGGGGCAAGGAGCTTAATATGAAGGGGAATATCCTAATAATTAGAAAGGTCCAAAAGTGAAATGGGCTTCCTTGGGAAGTCAAATCAAGGTGCATTCATTAAGTGCCTAGTAGGTGGCAGACACTGTGCTAAGCACTGGGGATAAAAGGAAAGGAAAATAACAAAATAGTCCCTTCCCTCAAGGAGCCCCCAGTCTGATGGAGGTGTTGGGTTCTAGCTACTGGAGGTTACCAAAGGGCAGTCATATGACCACTAGTGACTTATGCTTATAGAGGAGGTGTCTATTCAGGTATAGTGCAGACTGTAAGGCCCTGCAATCTCTACCAGTTCTAAGATTCTTTGATTCTCTGATTCTAGAGAAAGAACAGATTATTGGTAGATTTTTTTGGTTGGAGAACTGCTCTCCTTCTTGCAGTATTACCTTGGAACAAAGGATAAAACAAATCTCTAACTGCAAGTAATTAATTCTCCTGGTGCCTTTGGGCATGTGTGGCTGGCCTGGTGCCTCATTTTTGTTAATATCAGGTATTCAGCTGATAGGAATTTCTTCAGAACAATTGTAAGAAGGGAACATTCATGAAATATGACGCGGGTTGCCCTAAATCTCAGGCCTGTTTGGTATGTAAAACCTTTCATCCAGCATGCATTTTTTATGAAAGGATTGAAAACCCAAGAAATAAAACATGGGACTCTCAGCATCATTATGCACAAGTTATAGCTGTTCAGCCAAGAGGAACCAAACAGTCAGGCCCTAGGGAACAGAGCTTTTCCGGTGAGCAAGAGGCCTCAATCCATCTGCCTGCCCAGAGTCCATAGGGAGTAGTGGGAAGACCAGGAGGCTTAGCTGAACTTGGGAAGAGCAAGTCAGAAATAGAGGGCCATGAGGCTCTGGGGTTGACAGGGTCCTCAACCTCTGTCAAGAGCACACCCTGAGGAGAGGGCAATGGTTTTAAAAATGTTAGCTCAAGTATGCAGCAAAACTGAGCTTCAGTTCCTAGACTATCACTAGCCAGTACCCTGCTGATCTTCTATGTGCTAGAATCCTCTAATAACTTAACAGCGTGGCTGCAAATACATCTAACATATCCAGAGGGACTTGAAAGGCTGATAGGCATATAAACTTTAGCTGAATGGGAAAAAGGGGTTGTGAGTGTAGCTAAACCACCATCACCTTAAAGTGATAGGCAGTTAGGTTGTAGATGGCATGGAATGCTGGGCTTGGAATCAGGGAAACCCAAGTTTAAATCTTACCTCTGACACTGCCTCAGTTTCCTCATCTGCAATATGATGAAGTTGAACTTGGTAACCTCTAAGGTTCCTTCCAGCTCTAAATCTGTCCTGTCAACCCTGTCACCAGCTAATTCTCTATGTGGAACAAAATATAAAAATGGAAAATGCTCTTCTCTTTCTGTTGTGCTTTGACATTCCTCAGTGTAAACTTCCGGGTTCAGACCTACTGCCTCCAAATTGTCCAGAATTTCCTGTCTAACATTTTGTATCTGTTGTCTCATAGGACTCAGAGCTGAAGGGGCTGTAGAATTCAGCTAGTTTCACTCCCTAATTTTACAGATAAGGAAACCAAACCCTAGAGACTTTACCCATTTGTCTATGGTCACAAAGGAAGTTATGCACTAGACTTGGGAACTCCACCAACTTCCTCTGATTGCAGGTTCAGAGCCTTTTCACCATTCTAGATTACTTTCACCATGCCAGATTTCTCCATTTGACCTGTGGACAGGATACTCATTCCAATTCCAGGTGTGAGACATTGTGTTAAGTTTAACCCCCATTTCTTGGGCTTATCTTTCTTTACTGTTCCTTCCTTGCCAAGCACTTGTGAATCCCTGGCATATACAGGGTCTTCTCTGTGCCACTACAATAGGAAGATTCACAGGAGGAGGAAGCCTAGCATAACACATACATACGTATACACACACACACACACACACACACACACACACAGAGCAAAGCTTCTGTACACCCGGACTACTATAACCACGCTATCTTACGCTGTCGAAGATTTTATTAATTTTCTCTTCTCCTTTGCATTTATTCATACTCAGAATTATGATCAGACTAGAGAATCAGCTACCAGCAATGTATCACTCAATATCTGTCTGAATATTCTGGTTAATTTCCCCTACCATCTGAACTGAAGAATTACGTGTTTCCCAGACTTCAGGATGCATTTTCTCCCTCTCACTCCAGTGGTTTGACCACACTGACCTCCTTATTGTAGGAGTACTGGGTAAACTTTAGAAGAGATCAGAAAAGGCAGCTTCACCGTGGGTAGCAAAGGGCTGAGATGGTTTGTTTATTCTAGCTCCATAGAGGGGAAGGATCAGAGTGTCATCAAAATCTCTTGACACATCTTTCAGTGGAATTAGTGGGTCTCTACTTTGTCTTGCACTGGGCCCCAGTTCTTGCCCCTCTGCACTAGGGGGACTTCTTGGTGTCGTTTGGAGCCCCTTTTGGGCTCTTGACCCCACTCTCATACTTTCCTTTCCATTGTTTCCCATGACCCAAATTTTACAAAGGATGTTGGCCTAAGAATGGTGAGAAGCTCTTAGGAAGGAAATTCTAATACTGTAAATAAACAAAAGTGATTCTAGTAAGAAGTTAAGTGAACTTTGTCTGAAGAGTATAGTATAGATTCACAGGAAATTCATGGATCAACTTAGATTTTCAAAAGACATTTAGAGAAGGTGGAAGCAAGGGCAGATAACAAAGTGACACAATCTTAGAAGAAGGAAAGTAGCATTGGCATTCCAGAATGACAGTGAATGCTAAAAACATCAAAAAAGGGCTTTTATGGATGTATTTGGGACAGGTCCACTACCCAGTAGATGAGATTATGATAATGGATAACATAGTAAAGATGGAGCCACTTAAATCTTAATGCTGTTTTTTTTTTTTTTGGATAAATGAGAATGGCCCTTGAACTGAGAAGGATCAAACAGAAATGGTCAAAAGGGAAATTAATTCAGAAATTTGGTCCAACATTCATGAAATACTTGCTACTCATAAGGCACTGATCTGGGTGCTGGGGATAGAAGGACAAAAGTGAAAGTCTTTGCTTAATGGAGTTTACGTTTACTGAGGGTAAACAATATGTATATTGATATGTAAGCACAAAGTCATTGGAATTGGAAGAAAGTACTTTATTGGGGAATTAGGAAAGGCTCACATAGGTGGTAGAACTTGGGTTGAAGCTAGAAGGATGATAGAGATTCTAAGGTAGAAATGAGAAGAGAGTGTATTCTAATCATAGGGAGAGACTATGTGAATGTGACAGATGACATTTTGAGTTAGGGAAAAGCTAGTGGTCCAGTTTGGTTGAAATGTAGTATGTATTGAGGGGAATACTAGGAACAAAGTTTGGAAAGGTAGGCAAGAACCCTCCATTGGGGGCTTTTAAATGCCATGCTGAGGAGTTTGTTTTTTTTTTGTTTTATGTCTGGATTTTTGGGGAAAAAAGAGAGTGATGTTTTTAAACTAGTACCTATGAGAATATTCCTGGAAAAATATTAGAAGTCATTAAAAAAAATGGCATATAAACATTGGAAAAAGGAAGCAGTGACCCTTAAGTACCAGGAAGGCTTTATCTAGAACAGTTCATGCCAGACTAACTTCATTTCTTTTCTTGGAAGATAAGAAATCTGTCATAGATATAATATACTTGGATTTCAGCAAATATTTGCTAAAATCTTTCATTCATCTTTGTGGCCAAGTATGTTACATTCATTCCTCCCACAGGGTTCTTGATGGGGATTGGGGAGGTCTAGGTTCTCTGCCATTGTCTCCAGCCCTCAACAATAGAATTTCCTCAGTTGTAGGGGGTAGGTCCCCTCCACCCCAGTTCCATTCAGCCACTAATAGTCTGAAAAAATATTTACTTCTAAGGGTAAAATAACACATATACATACTCCCCAATGTGTGAGGTTTACTCCTCCCCCTCTTGTACCACCTCAGTTTCTAAGGAGGGGGAAAGAATTATGTTTATAGTTGAGCTCAGTTCTACACACTCTGAGTTCCAAATCCAACTCCTTTTTGGGCTTGAGTCCCAGGCTCCCTAGCTTCTCAGGGCTTCCTTGCTGGGCTGGTTCGCTGAAGCCCCAACTCCCCTGGAATTCTGGCTACAAGGTTGCTGTGGCTTGAAGTCTTGGTCCAATGGATCTGGTGGGGATCCCTGCCAACACCTGAATCTGAGGGCAAGTGAAACAAAACAGAAACAAACAGCCCTAGACCCAAGAGAAGCCTTGGAGCCAACAGGAAGAGGAAGAGCAAAGAAAAAAAGTCCTCCTCTCACCAGATCAATTCATGGCACTAGAACTGTGAGTGAACTGTGATACTGGATGAAGATTTCCCCTACAATTTAGGGGAAAACAAAACTTCTATAAACCAGAGCAGGTCCAGTGAAGGTTCAACAAGTTGGCAAGAGGATTGTGGGATTTTCCATATAAAATTTGTATTTGGAAAAGCTAAGACTTGGGGGGCAGTTATGATATATGTCTTCAAATATTTGAAAGGGTGTTATTTTGAAAAGAGAATTGATTTTTTCCACTTGGTCCCAGAAGGCAGAAATAGGAGCACTGAGTAGGAGTTAGAAGCAGATTTAGGCTCCATTTAAGGGGAAGACTTCCTGACAACTGGAGCTGTCCACGAATGGGTAAGACTGCCCTGGGAGATCTCAGGCTTTTTCTGCCCCCAGAGGTTTTTAAGCATAGAGATGGATTAACATTTATTGCTGTTAGTTTGGGGGATAGTGGTAGTTTGGTATAAGTTATAAGATTATGAGGTCTCTGAGGTCCATTTGAACTCTTTGATATCCTATGGTTTTGTGGGATTCTACCGAAGCACCCCACATTCTACTCTCCTCAGTGAATTCCTAACTGGCTAGATGGCATAATGGATAGTGTGTTGGACTTGAGTCAGGAAGCCCTGTGTTTGAATCCTGATTCAAACACTAACTGTTACTCCATCTCTAAAATAGAGATAATAGCATCTACCCTTCAGAGTTTCTGTGAGGCTCAAATGAGATACCATATAAAGCATTGTTGTTGTTCAGTCATGTTCAACTCTATATGACGTCATTTGAGGTTTTCTTGGCAAAGATACTTGAGTGGTTTGCTATTTTCTTCTCCAGCTCATTTTTACAGATGAGGAATTGAGGCAAACAGGGTTAAATGACTTACCCAGGGTCATATGGCTACTAAGTATCTGAGGCCAGATTTGAACTCATGATGATAGTCCTCCTGACTCCAGGCCCAGTACTCTATGCACTGTACCACCTAGCTATGCCATATGTAAAGCATATGTAAACCTTAAAGGGCTATATAAATGCTAGCTATTGTTAATATTAAGAATATATCTTTCAATGTAGGATTCCCATAGGTGTTGCAGACCCTCATTGATCTGAGACCCAGTTTGATACAGGACTCCTTAAAAGCAGGTGTCCCCAAATTCTTCTTGCTGGCTTCTCTTGCAAAATTATCTCTAACACTTGGCCAAGTGAGGGCATGAAGTCTTTTGTTAGGACATCAGGAACCCCTTTAACTCTTTCAAATAAAATAACCAATCTGGGTAATTAAATAGACATTAAATAAAAATGCCTGGAGTGTTTTACTGGCTCTACTACTAAATAGGTATGTGAACTTGTTCAGACGAGTCACTAAATCTCTATGCCTCAGTTTCCCCATCTTAAAGACAAGGAGCTAGAGAAGTCGATTCCTAAAATCCCTCCCAGCTCTGACAGTCTATGTTTTAAGATCTCTCTCAGCTCTGACATTTTTTGTCTTCAGGTCCCTCCTGGCTCCAATAGCCTATGTTTTAAAGTCTCTCCTGCCTCTGACAATGGGGTGATCCTATGATGCTTTCAGGAGAACTGGAAGAATTCACTTCTCTGGCACTTGACTAACCCACACACCTAGATATAGCCTGATAAAGTTGGACAGGGAGCATAAATAATGCTCAGGGAGGCCTCAATTTCTTCCCATAAAATATCAGTTTAAGCATAAACACAATACATGGAAAATGAGTCTCTTGAGATAATTGAGTTTCTGGTTATTGTACTACAGGCATTGCCAATGTAATCACTGACTTTCAATTCACAAATCCTATTTGTTGTTCCTTTTGTGAGACAACAATATATAACATTTTCTACTTACTCTAGGTAGAATAAACAAATCACTTTCCTTAATATTGGCCTTTCACCAATAGGACGGTTATTGAATGTGAGAGTGTTTATGTAGAGGGATCAGATCGATCCAGCCATGCTGCTTTTTTTTTTGAGGCATTAGATATTAACAAATATGTTGCCTGATGGAGTTTCTAGCATACGAGGCCTAAGCAAGCCTCCTTATCACCCACAGCTGTACCAAATGGCTTAGACAGGGACTATATGAGGTAAGTGAGACAGCTAGAGTTCACAGTAGTAGTTTGATATGGTGGAAGGTACAGCACTGATCTTGAAATCAGAAAGCCTAGTTTTAGGCCTAGCTATGTGCTTTTCAGCTGTGTGACTTTGGGGGAAGTCACTAATTCTCTGGGGCCTAGCTTCCTGACCTGGATGGCCTTGCTTTCCTCTCCTATAAAAAAGGGGCAGCTAAGTGGCACCATAGTACACAGAGTGCTGGGCCTGGAGTCAGGAAGACTCATCTTCTTTGAGTTCAAATCTGGCTTCAGATACTTACATTTCTTTCACCTTGCTAGATTTCCCAACATGGGTACTAGTATAAGAATATGAAATATCTCCACACCCCTGAAAAGGTGAAGACCCACCAGAAGGAGCAGTAGGTTTCTAGACTACTGGCTGTGGTTTGAGTTCTTTCTGTGTCATTTCTGTATAAATAAAATCTGTTCTGTGCTTGATGCTTTATGAGTCTGAGTGCTCATAAGGGGAAGTGAGGGATACTCTTAAGATAAGGCTGATATTCCCAGATACCATCTAGGGAGATCCAGATCTCTGCCATGGTGGATAGAGTGCTGGGTCTGGGCTCAGGAAGACTCATCTTTCTGAGTTCAAATCTGGCCTCAGATACTTACTAGCTGTGTGACCCTGGGCAAGTCACTTAACCTTGCTTGCCTCAGCTTTCTTATCTGTACAATGACCTGGAGAAGGAAATGGCAAACTATTCCTCTATCTTTGCCAAGAAAACCCCAAATGGGGTCACAAAGACTCAGACAGGACTGAAAAATAACATACACCTGCCTAATGTGACAAATGAAAAGTTTAAGAGATGTAGTTTATTAGTAATTAATAATCAGTTTTATTAATTATGGCTAGCAGATAATGAATGAAATGATGATCATTTGGCTTTCTCTAGTAGACCAAAGACAAATCATGGTGGCCACTCAGTGTTTAAATACTCTTGGAGAGTGGGTATTCCCAACAGGTAGAAATCAACTCTGGTTAATAATCAATGAGAGAATAAATATTATAATGAGGTGTGGGCTTATTCTAATGAAGATCTTATTCATCTCTACCCAGACTACCCCTACTTTGAGTAATCTAGACAAAATCTACCCAGTCCTTCCTGGGTAGAACAAAATGGGCCAGAATTCACCTAGATTAGCTTCTCTTTATAAAGTCTTCTAGTTGGGTAGAGTCAGAAGCATGTACCCAGAGGATTTGGGCAATCTCATCTATCAGCAATGTCCTTCATGAGGACTGGGCTTTGAATGAGGAAATAGAAAGGGAAAAAACCCTGGATCTCCCCAGTATTAATTGGTTATTAATATAAGAGAAAAATAATTTCTCACTTACATCAGTGGTGACTGTGAGGATTAAATAGGAGTATTTATGTAGAAATGCATAAGGGTAGTAATGATAGCCGACATTTACATGGTGCTTAAGAATTTATATCCATTGGGTCATTATGTCCTAACAAACCCCCATTTGAGATTTTCTTGGCAAAGACACTGAAATGGTTTGCCATTTCCTTCTCCAGGTCATTGTACAGATGAGGAAGTTGAGGCAAACAGGGTTAAGTGACTTGCCCAGGGTCACACAACTAGTAAGTATCTGAGGCCAGATTTGAACTCAAAAAGATGAGTCTTCCTGACCCCAGATCCAGCACTGTATCCACCATGCCAGAGATCTGGATCTCCCTAGATATGATCTTGGAACACTAGCCTTATATTAAAAGTGTCCCTCACTTCCCCTTACAAGCACTCAGACTCATAAAGCGTCAAACACAGAACAGATTTTATTCATACAGAAAAGGACACAGAAAGAACTCAAACCTCAGCCAGTAGTCTAGAAACCTACTGCTCCTTCTGGTGGGTCTTTACCTTTTCAGAAGTGGGGAAACATTTCATATTCTTATACTACTACCCATGTTGGGTCATCTAGCAAGGTGAAAGAATTCAGAATTTCTCTGGTGAATCAAGAGGATCTTCCTCCTTCTGGTAGATAAACCCTTACAGTCCTGCTGCCCTGGATGTGGCTCCAGAACAGGATAAGGTCAGTGCTTGCATGATCTGGTTACCCAATGCTATGGCTCTTCTTTCTAATTCTAGTCTCATGATTTTGTCATGAGCTTCTCTCCCCAGGGTCTCCATTGTTCTGCCTCTGTACTCACTTTGGCTTCACTGCTCTATTTCCCCATTGTGCCTTCCTCTCTCCCCCTCAGGAGAATTTTACAGCATTTATAGGACCTCCAGACTGTTTGAAACTTCCCAGCTTTTAGACAGACCCAAATTTGAAATGCCTCTGAGCCATTTAATTTTTTTTTTGTATTTTTATTTGGTTCCCATTGGCTCTTCCTTCCACACAAAAGGATATTTTCAGGTGACCAAGAGAATCTCCCACTACTTTCACTCTCCACAGAGTCTCTGATTTTCACTGTTGTTTGAGATCAGTCAGCCAGTCAATAAACATTTATTAAATACCCACTATATCCCAGGCACAAAAGAAGGCAAAAGAGAGTTCCTGTCCTCAAGGAGCTCACAATCTGGTGGAGGAGAGAAGAAAAAAATATGTACAGACAAGCTATATAAAATATAAATAAGAAATAATTTACCGAGTGAAGGCACCAATAATAATAACTAATTTTACATAGTGCTTACTGTATGCCAAACACTGTACTAAGTGCTTTATAATATCCCATTTGATCCTCACAACTGCCCGGGAAGGTAGGTGCTATTATTATCCCTATTTTACAGGTGAGGAAATGGAGGTAAATAAGAGGTTCAGTGACTTGACTAGCATCTCACATCTAGTAAATGTCTGAGGCCATATCTGAGCTCAGTTCTTCTTGATTTCAGGCCTAATACTCTATACACTGCAGTACCTAGCTGTCCTCCCCATCACCACTAGGACTAAGAGGGGTTGGGAAGTGTTTCCTATAGAACATGGGATTTTAGATGGTACTTAAAGGAGGCCAGTAGGTAGAGATGAGATGGGAAAGTATTCTAGGGGACAGTCAGAGATGAAGTGTCTTGTTCATAGAACAGCCAGGAGGTTGGTGACCCTGGATCAAAGAATATGTGGTAGGGAATTAGGGGTAAGGAGACTACAGAGGTGGTGGGGTAGGTTATGAGCTAGAGCAAGCTTTATATGTGCCCTTGATGGTCCCAGCCCCCAGTCCAGCTACCTCCTATTCATCTACTTTGTTTGAGTTCTATTAGGGATGGCCTTTATTCCCTGTCTTCACCAGTCTTCTCATTTCCCATCTTTGGCAGAGGCAGGTGGGCCAGGAATGCAAATCAGATTGTTCCTATTTCAAGAAAGCTAGAAACAAAGTGTGGTACATCCAAGAAACTAGTTAAGGAGATGAGGAAGGAATGAATGGTTTGAGAGGTAGAGTGTGACATCTCTGAAGCCAAGGAGAAAAGCATTCTGCAGGAGGGCAAGGTCATTGGTACAGAGGTTAAAATGGATAGAGCTTTTTTTTTTTTTTCTTAAAGCCTCTTGTCTTGGTAATTAGGAGTTAATCAGTGACCTTAAGTGAGAAGTTTATTCTATGTATATTTACATATATAGTTGTCATCTCCCCATCAGAATACTGTATGAGCTCATTGAGAATAGGGATTCTTTTATTTTTTGTATGTCCACTGTGCTTTGCTTTGAAGTTGATCAATAAATGCTTATAAGGGGGCAGCTAGGTGGTATAGTGGATGGAGCATTGGCCCTGGAGTCAGGAGGATCTGAATTTAAATTCAGCATCAGATACTTACTAGCTGTGTGACCTTGGTCAAGTCACTTAACCCTGATTGCTAGCCCCCTATAATAATAAATAAATAAGTGATTATACCTTGATTGATCTGCTGGGAAATGTAAGAGTCAAGCTTCAGTGAGTCAGTCAACAAACGTTTATTAAGCATCTATTATGTGCCAGGCACTAGGCTAAGCAATAGGGATACAAAGAAAGACAAAGGCCTAAGTCCCTGCCCTGAAGAAGCTTATGATCTAATACGGGAAATGACATGTAAACAACTTATGTACATCCAAAATACAGAGAGTGTAAATGGAAGGTAGTCTCATAGGGAAGATCCTAGTAGTATAGGAGAGATGGGAAAGGCTTGTGGTTGAAGATGAGAATAAAAGGCTTCCAGTATTAGGAGGGACAGGAAGGCACAGAGCATTAGAACTAGGTGGAATGTGACATCTACTCCAGCCACCTCATTTTCCACAGGAGGAAATTATTGCCTACCAAGGGGAATTCTCTTGTCCAAGGTCAGACAGGTAACATGCAGTAGAGCTGGCTGCTGTTACATCATGATGCTTCTCTGTGCCTCCTCTGGCTAAGTCTTAGCCACCAGAGGGCCTGAATTGACTGAGCAGTCAGTCAGCATTCTCACAGAAATGTTTGTGTTTTTAGGACTTCAGTTGTATATTAAGCTAAAATGATCAATTGGAGAACAATGCCTGGCTCAATAGTAGCAGGAGATGGACGTCCTGCCGAGAAAGAGAGCAGAGGGTAATAAGATATTGGGAGTGACTGCATCCCTCAATGATTGTGTGTCATGCTTTGTTCACATTCTGCTTTCAGAAAAGACTCCAGGTCTCCCTCTCAGTGGTGGCAATGGTTTTTCAATGAAGATTATCACTGAGCCGCATTCTTTTCCATGGGGCATTGGATTATTGGAGCTGGGGCTGGCAGAGTGGAAAGATGTGGACTGGTGGGGCAAAAGAAAATCACAGTTTTGGGTTGGGCTCTGGCACTAATATAGTGAGTGACCATGGCCAACACACCTCACCTTTCTGAGGCTCAATTTCTTCTTAAAAAACCAGGTAGTGGGGCTAGAACTTTGGTTTGAAATTATGTTATATTTTAAAATTAAATGAAAATTCCATTAGTTTTCCCAAGTTTATATAATTATCAGTCAATCAGCAAGTTTTGATTAATTGCCTACTATTTGCATGTCACTGTGAAAGGCACTGGGGATACAAGTATCAAACAATATGCAAATAGAAAGACAATAGGTACCTAAAATACATATCCCATAAATATAAATTTACCAAATATCTACATATATATATGAAACAGTTAAATACAAAGTTTCTTGGGAGGGAGAGCATTAACATTTGAGGACCAGGAAAGGCTTCATGTAGAAGATAGTGAAAGTAAAAAGGGATATCCACTGTGAAATCTTTTTCTTGCCCATTCTTAGATTCAATCTGCTATTTTATCAGTATGGGAAACCTCCACTATGGAAACTCCAACCTCTCCTATAGATTAGCAACTTGTCTGAAATTTCCTAGTCCTAGAGAATTAATTGCCTGGAGGCACTGAGAGATTATTGTTACTGTTCTTGTTTGTTCTTCTTTCTTGAAGAGGACCATAACATCAGGGAGGTGATGCTATGACATGCAAGTGAATTGAATTTAATTGAAGGAGGGCTGTGCAGTCACCAGTCTCCTCTGGAGCCATCTGAGTTGGGTGGCAAGATATAGATCAGGACTACTGGAGATGGCCCCAGATGCAGTGGGACACCTTGTCCTTTTTAAGCTAAGGTCTTTCCCAGGTCACTGAGAGTTTAGGTGACTAGATCATTGTCACACATATAGCATGTGCTACTACAGGTGGCACTTGGACCCAGATTTTACTATCTTCAGGCTTTATCTCCTATGCTCTCTGCCTCCCCCCTTTCTCCCTGCCTTTTCTTCATGCAGATTTGTTAATCTGATCATCTATGCCTTTGAATAAAGCTACAGAGGGATTCATAAGCTGATTTAGGGGCGTGGGGCTCATAAGTATGTGTGTCTGAGATCCCTGGGACTGCATGGTTCCTTTCAGCTCTGGTGTTCTGTTCTATATTTTAAAGCTTCCTTCAGTTACAGCATTCTCTGATTGTTGTTCCAAAGTCCCTTCTCTCTCTAGCATTCTATTCTATTACTTAGGATCTTATCAACTCTGACATTCAATGTTCTAGGGGCCCTGACAGCGCTAATATTCTATATTTTAAGATCCCTTTTAGTGCTGCTTGTTTTATCTTCTGTGCTCTAAAAACCAGAACCAAAAGCCTCCCACTCTTAATGATGTATGATCTGTTGAATCTCAATCATGTGGGGGCAGCCCAGGAACTATGGTACAGATTGGTTACATGAAGTGAATGATACCAGTTTTCCTTCTGATCCTCCTAGTCATTGCACCTGTTACCTTTTCAGGAGATATGCAAATTTTGTAAGAATACAGCTCCACTCATGTTACCCTGGGGCCATCCAATGAATACTTATCCTCCTTTCCTCTTTCAGACCCCAGGGGAGTCTGTGGAGAATCGACAGACAGGTGATAGTAGGTGTTCGAGAAGGACACTTTTTTATGAGGTAGTGGAAAGAATACTGAGATTAGAGCAAAATGGCCTGGGTTTGAATCCCAGCGCTGCCCCTTACTAAATGAGCATATGTGTCTTTGTGGAGGTGGGGTGGCAAGTAACCACTTTGATGTCAGTTTTTTTCATCCTTCAAATAGAGTTCATAGGACCTGCCCCTCTCACAGGGTTGTTGTAAGGATGACTATATTCGGTACTTAGTAACTAAACTTTGTCTCTTGGTTTTGACATGGCTATGCCTCCACCAATACAGATGAGCAACACATCTGCAATTTAAAGAGTTCCTTGGGGAGGTTAAGCGACTTGTCTGTAGTCACATAGTCAAATCATAGGCAAACTTGAACCCAGGTTTTCTTGGTTCTAAGGATGGTCCTATAATCATGGTACCATGTTGCCACTCATTGCTATAAAGCACTATATAAATGTAGGCTATGATTAATACAATGATGACTGTCCTTGAGGGCAGGGACCTTCTTTGCCTCTTTGTATTCTCAGTGCTTGGCACAGTGCCTGACACATAGTAGATGCTTCATAAATGTTTATCGATTGACTGACTATGATATTCAGTTACCAGATGTTTGCTTACATCACAGCACAATTGGCTGAGACTAGAAGGGTTGGTCATTCTGACCACATTGCCTTGTGGGTCGATCATCCTGCCCAGATGGAAAGCAGGATCATAAAATCTCAGAGTTAGAAGGGATTTAGGAGTCATCTAATCCAACCCAAATCTGAAGTGTGAATCCTATCTACAATATTCCTAATAAATAGTCATCCAACCCTCACTTAAAGATGTCCAGGGATGGAATCTCATTGCCTTCTGAAGAAATCCCTTCCATTTTTAAATAGCTTTATTGTTAGAAAGGTTTTCTCCTTAAATCAAGCCTAAACTTGACTTTCTGAAACTTCTCTTCATTTTCACTAGTTTGGCTTTTTTGTAGTAAGTAGAAGTATAATGCCTACTTCACACGTAAGCCTTCAAATACCTAAAGACAGCTATGATGCTTCTCTGCTCCCTTAACCCATATCCAACTTTTCTATATTCCAGGCTAAACATTCTTAGATCCTTCAACACTTTCTTGTATTTCTTGATCTTAGGGATCCTCCCCGTTATGATCACCCTCCTAAGATATGCTCCAGTTTGTCAGTATTCTTCTAAAGTGGGGCTGGCAGAAGTGGGACATAGCACAAGAAGACTATCACCCTCCCATCACTATGGACACTATATCCCTCAGTAGAAACTTAAATTGTATTAGCTTTTGTGGCTTCCAGGTCATATCATTGTGTCTTATTCTTTTTTTTTGTTTGCTTTTCAGTCATGTTCAGTTGTGTCT
>NW_020954548.1:30147545-30153804 GCF_900497805.2 Vombatus ursinus | reverse complement strand
GACTATTTGTGACCCCATCTGGGGTTTTCTTGACAAAGATACTGGAGAGGTTTGCCATTTCTTTCTCCAGATCATTTTATGGATGAGAAAACTGAAGCAGAGTTAAGTGACTTGTTCAGGGTCACTCAGTTAGTAAATATCTGAGGCCAGATTTCCTGACTCTAGGCCTGGCACTCTGTCCACTTCAACACTTGACTGCCCCTTATTCAGTTTATACAATACATTAAAACCCCCAAATCTTTTCTCATTGGGACTGTGGTTTGGCCGTATTTCCCCAATTCTATACTTGTGAAGCTTATTTTTTTTTAACCTAAGTATAGGACTTTATTTTTATCTTGATTCAATTTCCTCTTATTTAAGCCTAATATTAACCTAATGAGGATTTTTGGGTCTTGTCATCCCAAGTATTAGTTATTTCTCCCTGTTTCATGTCATCTAAAAATCTGTTAAGCATGCTATCTCTGCTTTTGTAGAAATTCTTGTTCAAAACCTTTGAACAACATAGGACCAAGGGCCAAAATCCTTAGGATGCTTCAACTGAGACCTTCCTCCAAACTGACAATGAGCTATGAATGATCACTCTTTTGATTTAGCTACAGTCCTGAATCTTCTTAACTGTAATATTATCAGGCCCACATTTCTCTATCTTGTCCATAATGATATCATGAGGGATGTGAAATGCTTTGCTGAAATCTGAGTACACTGTGTCTATGGCATGTCTCAGCTCTACCAATCATTGTGAAGACTGGTCTATTGTTAGGCCCTTCCTCACAGAAATGACTTTATTGTTTGACCACTGATTGGCATATGTATATACCCAGACATTCTTATGTACCCAGTCCTTCTGTTTTGGCCAGAAACCCTGAGGGTCTTTACCTCCCAGATTGAATTTTTTTTTTAACTAGGTAAAAGAGGCCATTCTTTGCCTAATTTTTTACCTGGGGATAAAAACAGGCATTGCCTCAGTCAAACCAAACTATTAAAGACTTTAGCTTGAAAAGGCCAAGGTCCCTCCTCACTGCATCCTGTGACATCTCCAGTCCTTCTGATCCTATATCTCACCACTGGACCCCCATGGCTCTGAAGCAGAAAGTGAGGCTGGTGACTTTGTACAGCCCTTCCTCACTTAGATCCATTTCATTTGCATGTCACGGCATCACCTCCCTGACGTCATGGTCCTCTTAGAGAAAGAAGGACAAACAACAACAACCTATGTAGTCAACATTGGTTTCATTGGCTTCATTTAGACAAGGAATGCAAAGCTCTCCTTATCATAATCGCTTTGGTCAACTTCACCTAATCCATGTATGTAAAGCTACCTGAGATTTCCTAATCATGATGCCTTTGCTGTCCGCAGGGGTAGGGGCTGTTGACGTCCAAATCACCTGCTGATTGACTGCCCCTAAAGTCTCCTCCTACTTGGTTCCTGAGATTCTGCCCCAGCAACAACAGTAAGGGCAGAGACTCTGAGATCGGGGCTCTTGATCTGGATACTCAGCCCACCATGTTCCTCTGTACTACCTATTGTGTTTCACTTGCCTGCCTGTAGGTAAGAAACTGCCTGATTTGCAATCTATTGAGCACTTGTATTCCTTACCCATGATCTGTTACCAAAGTCATGTAATCTATTTAAGCAATGGAAATGAAGTTAACTTGGCATGATCTGCTTTTGATGAAGCTATTCTTGACCATTAGTGGCCATTGCTTTTTTTCTTTATATTCAAAGAACATCCATTTAGTAATAGAAGCTAAAATTTAACTGGAATTGATGTCAACTACCTGGATCTATTTTCCTTTTAGAGGAAAGTTCAGCATAAGGAGGGGCTGGTCTTTTTGGCTTAGATCAGATATAGACTTGGGTTGAATCCCATCATAAATAATAGCTTTTTGATCTCCAGAGAATCCCTTTATTCCCTTAAGATGCTACTCAAGCATCTTCTCCTTCATGGAACCTTTCCTGATCTCCCTGCCCCCCAAACTGCTAGTGAGATCTCTCCCAAATTACCTTGTATTTAACTACTTGTTATATATTTGTATTTGTTAACTTTTAATATTTATTGTGAGTTGGCATTTCGTTCTCTGTACTCGCATCGCTATATTGTAGTGCATTGTAGATACTTTATAAATACTTGTTGATTGGTTGATTGCTTGATTGGGCAAGGCTCTTGGATTCACCAGGAGAATTAGTTGCTATTCCTGTTGAAGTAGCACTCCAGGGCTGCTTCTTGCACTCTACATATCTTAGCTCAGGGCTCTGCACACAATAGGTCTTTAATGTTTGTTCAACTGTATTAAAACTGTTGTGTATAACTCAACTCATCATTTATTTATTAAGGATTATATATATATATATATAGATAGATAGATAGATAGATATATTTGATACCTTTGATACTTCAGGGTTAGGGAAACAAAGATGAAACCAGCCAAATTCTGGCTTTCCTAGAGCTTATAATCAATAGGTCTATCAGGAGCATAAGAACAGATAACAAACAGATATTGATGATAAACCTACAACATAATAGATGTATAAGAGAGCAAACCAAAATGCCATGAGAGATTTGAAGGAGGGGACTCTTGTGGCCAAGGAAATCAAGATTCATGGAAGAAGTGGCACATGACTTGAAGGAAAGGAAGGCTTTTATCAGGTAGAGATGTGGAGGAATTGGTAAATTGTAAAGAGTCAAAGAGTGAAAAGGATAGGGTGAGATTGTGGAATTGCAATTAGTCCAGTCTGGCTGATATATAGAATAAGTGGAAGCAAATAGCATGATGGAAAATTTGAAAGGTTAGAGATGTGCGTTGGCCATCTACAGGACCTACTGAGGAAATCTCATCTGTGTGGTCACATGCAGGAACCTATGAATGTGTTGCTTTCTTGACAGATACATTCTGCTTTTGAGTGTGTTGCTAGTTGGTCTATATGCTCAATAATCCTTGAAAGCATTGAGGGACACAGGTTTTATAGATTTGGAAATGGAAGGGACCTAGTTGTCATATAGTCCAGTCCTGTCTCTCTACAGATGAGGAAGCTAAAGCCAAGGAATATTAAGTGACATGGCCAAAGAGGTAGAGACTGGATTAAAACCCTTGTACTCAGTCTCCAAACTCAACGCTCTTTCTACTATACCATGATTGTGGTCCGAGTGCTTAAGGAAGAAACTGAGATGAAAAGCCATGGCTACTTAGAGCAGTCATTGGGCAGCTAGGCACAGTAGATAGAGCAAGGGGTCTGCATTCAGGAAGACCTGGGTTCAAATCTGGCCTCAAACACTTACTAGATGTGTGATTCTAGGTAAGTCACTTAATTGCTATTTGCTTCAGTTTCTTCATCTGTGAAATGAGGATCATGATAGCATCTACCTCCCAGGGTTGCTGTGAGGATCAAATGAAACAATAATCATAAAAGGCTTGGGACGGTGCCTGGCACATAGTAAGTACTATATAAATGTTAGTTATTATTATTATTCTTGTTATTATCTTCATCCATTCCTGTTTAGGAGCTTCTTCTACACTATGTACTTTTACTCCACATCTGTCAGCTTTCAGAAGTAATAAGGGCAAGATTGGAGAGGAGAAGATAGGTGATTGGCGGTTGGAAGCTGACTCCCTGCCATGGTGTTCAATTCACTTTAATACATTTATTAAGTATATACTATATGCCACGAATTGTGCTACTCTCTGGAGATTCAAAGAGGTAAAATGATAATTTTTCCCTTAAAGGAGCTTAAATCTAATAGAGGGAATGTGTATGATACAAATTAGATTGTGAGAAAGAGGGATATGGTTAAAGTGACTTAAGAAATTGTAAGGAGGCAGAATCAAGTAAGATCTCATGGAGCTTCGTGGTACAGTGGACATAATATTTTGGAGTTCAAAAGATATGAGTTCAAATCCTAACTCAGACACTTATTAGCCTTGTGATCTTGAGCAAGTTACTTCTCTCTGGCCTCAGTTTACTCATCTATAAAATTGTGGGGTTGGGCCCAGTAGTCTCTAAGAGACTTTTAAGCTTTGTGAGCCTATGTGTGGGTGGCATCTAGGCTAAATCTTAAAAACATAGAAGGATTTTACAGCTACAATGAGTGGGTAGAGTGTTCCAGACATGGGGAGGGGGCAGTCTGTGGGAATGTATGGAGGCAGGAGAAGGTTGGATGTGATCAGGGAATAGCTCCTTTTCTGGGCAATAAGGCTGGACAGGTAAACTGCAGCCATACTAGGGCAGGAAATTTTTGCTTCTCTAATAAGTGACTGGTGGGGAGTGAGCTGTGCCAAAATGAGAGGGAAAATAACTCATGAATTCCACGAAGGTATTGGTGAACTTTAAAAGCAGTTGATTGGAATTGCAGCTTTGGATATCCCCACAGCCTCCTGTGCCACAGGGATGTGTCTATGATGACAAAAGAAGCTGCTTAATTTCTGTCAGCAGGCATTAACATCACTTTGGAACTCCTTTCATTTCTCTAGCAGATTTCCCCATCCCCATGCTCTGTTGGGTGTGGTCTCAATGCTTTGATAATCATGAATAATTCATGGGAAAGACATCAGTCACTCACGGAGCGAGGAAGGGTGACATCTCTAATGTGGCATCAGACATTCCCACCGCCCCCAATGACAGATCCCCTTCTGTTGGAGCTTGGCGGCTGCCATCAGAGGAGGGGCAAGTTCATCAATTCTTCTCAAGTCACTGTGATGGCTTCCCACAAAGAATTGACTTCATTAGGATTTATGAGCTCGATTATGATAACAACACCTGGCTCAGATACAGGATGTTTCTCATGGCCATTGTCCACCAAAATGGGCAGGTGGCCTTCATGACAATGACAGAGGCCAAGCCTTTACCTGATCAGACAAAAGAGTTGGGGTTGTGGGATTCAGGACACCAGATGGGGAGGTGGTTAATACAGTGTTCTGGGCCAAGCAATTGTGCCAATAGAAAGACTGAAAAAAAATATCCTACCCTGATCTGTCTGGAAAAGAGTCAATTTGGTGATCACTGACAATATAATCTCAGTGTAGCAGCTTGGAATCAAGAAATGTGAAAGCTAGAATGGACCTTTGAGATGATCTATTCCCACCTCTTCATTTGAAAATAAGGAGACTGGGCCTTAAGCCTGTTTCCTAAGGTTTCTTATCTAATCACAGAACCAACCAATAAATCATTAAGCTTTTATTAAGCATCTTCTCTGTGCCAGGCCCTGGGAACACCAGAGAAAACAAATTAAACAGTCCTTGCCCTCGAGGAGTTTATGTTCTATTAGGTGTATACACACACACACACACATATGTATACAAAACATATGAAAAATTAATTTTGGGGGGATTTCTGAAAGATATCAGGAATAGTTGCTTGTAGGAGGTAGCATTTGAACTAAGCTTTGAAAGCAACTAGAGATTTTAAGAGTTAGAGATGAGGAGGAAGTGCATTCCAGATGTGAGGGCCAGACTAAGCAAATGCAGGGAGATAGAGGAAATATACCATATGGTAGACAGCATGAAGGGGACAAATGCATATTAAGAGTAGAAAAGGAGGTAGTTAGAGATCATGAAAGACTTTAACAAGGCATTTCTATTTTATTCTAGGGGTAATAGGAATTGACTGGAATTTATTGAGAAGGGGAGTGATATGGTTAGCTTTGTTTAGGGATATCATTTTTTGCAACTGGATGGAGGATAGATTGGTGATGGAAGAGGCCAATTAGGAGGCTTTTCAGTAGACCAGGGAAAAAGTAATAAAGACCTAAACTAAGGTGATGATTATATGAATAGAGAGAAGGGAGTATATATGAGAGAAGTTCATGGAGGTGGAATTGGGAAGACTCGGCAACGGACTGCCCAATGAGAGGGAGGCATCAAAGATGACCCTGAGGCTGTGAATTTGGGTGACTGGAAAGGTGATCATGCTCTTGACACAAATAGGGAAGTGTGGAAGTGGGATTAGTTTTGGGGAAAGATAAATTGTAAATATGTCAATTGAAGGATTCCTCTTTATATTTGTATTCACTGGACCACTTCTTACAGAAAATGGTTTCTTTTTGTGAGAAGCTTAAGAAATGTGAGTATTGGGCAGAGCCAAGGTGGTGGAGTAAAAGCAGTGACTTGCTTGAGCTCTCCCCCAAACCCCTCCAAATACCTATAAAAAATGGCTCTAAACAAATTCTAAAGCAGCAGAACCCACAAAAAGACAGAGCAAAAAAATTTCCAGCCCAAGACAGCCTGGATGGTTGATCGGAAAGATATATCACACAAGGCTGGGAGA
>NW_020954548.1:30146691-30147485 GCF_900497805.2 Vombatus ursinus | reverse complement strand
AGAGCACAGTTTGGTGTGGGCACTCAGGTCACAGCAACTCTGGAGCAGGCCTCAGAGGACTGAATCGTGGGCAGCTGTGGTGGTTTCCAAACTTCTCAACCCAGGAATGCCAAAGACAACTTGGAAGGTCAGTGGGAAAAGTCTGTGTCAATGGGGAAAGAGAGAAGCCAGTGGTCTCAGCTCCAGTCCCTGAGCTCTGCAGGGGCAGTGGCTGCCTCCTGAGCTTCTGGCCCACAGACTGAAGGGGAATTGAGTGACTGATCAGAGGGGAATTGCAGGGATCTCTCTGCTGGTGCAGGATTCTCTTGCTTTGCCCGTGCTTGGATCTGGGTCACAGTTCTGGGTGGCAGTCCTGGAGCAAGGAGGAGCACTGGCATGGTGGAGCTTGTAGTGGCTGTTGAGAGGAAAGCCTCCTCACAGTTCCAAGACAGAAAAGAGTGCTCATAGACCAGAGCACAGGCCAGGAAAGGAGTAAGCACCTAGCCCTTGATCATACCACCTTGGAAGAACTGAAAATTTACAGGTTGCTGGAAATATCTCTGAACACAGCTGCACAAAACCCCTGAAGCTTGGGACAGTACGTTCTCCACAGTGGAAACATAATCCTACCTTAACAAAGAGTTTATAACTCAAGTAATTGGCTGGGATCATGAGCAAGCAGCACAAAAAGAGTCAGACTATCTTACTTTGATGACAAAGAAGATCAAAACATATAACCAGAAGAAAATGAAGCCAAAGTTCCTATATCCAAAGCCTCCAAGAAAAATATGAATTAGTCCCAGGCCATGGAAGAG
>NW_020954548.1:30113845-30146681 GCF_900497805.2 Vombatus ursinus | reverse complement strand
TCCTCTCCTCTCCTCTCCTCTCCTCTCCTCTCCTCTCCTCTCCTCTCTTCTCTTCTTTCTCTCTTCATATAGATTTCAAAGTGCATCCATATCTATTATGGGTAGAAATCTGAGGTGAGTAGCCATGGCTTGCAAGTCAACCAGGCCTGGCACTTTCCTCCCTGGCTTGTAAAGCAATACATGTTCACCAATGGCTCTAACTTCCCCACCTAGCTAGCTTGCTGTGGCACAGTTACAATTCCCATAATGGCCACATTAGTATATGTCTATCATGCCTTCTGCACTGATACATTAAGCCCATCCTTGGCCACCGTTTAGGGCCTTCCCTGGGAGCACCCCAGTCCCATTGTGAATCCAAGCCTCCTCAAGCACTGCCCAATGGAATTTTAATATTTAATTTCCCTGGGATAAAATTTAATCCCAGTGGCATTAAATAATAAAATGCATTTCATTGTCAAGAGTGTTAAGCATTAAACCTTTGCTTCCAAACCCTCTGGTATTAAGTGTGCTCTTCCATTATAAACTGATGTTGAAGCAGATTTTGGCTCAATCTGAGGAAAACTTCCTAATGATCAGAGCTATCCAAATTTGGAAGGATAACGGAGTTCCCTGCCAGAGACTGGATGACCACTGGCAAGGGTGTTGCAGAGATATTGCTTTAGGTAAGGTGTGGATTGTATTATCTTCAATATGCCCTCCCAAATGGAAATTGCATGAGATCATTTGGTTCGCTCTTCTCATTATAGTTAGAAAACTGTTTGAAATGCAGTTAGAAAATTGAGGCCAAGAGAGGTGAAACAACTTAGCCAGGGACATACAGATAAGAAAGAGCTGAGCTGGGTTTTGAACTCAGATCCACCAGTTTCAAAGTCACTGCTGAAAGGTTGCCTTCCCCATTCCCCAAGATCTCGTGTTCAGAGGGAAAGGACATACTGTCTCTCAGACCTCTACATCTGCTTTATTTGGAAAGGCTTTTGTTTACCTCCAAAGAAGTATACATGAGTAATTATCATGAAAACCAAGTTTCATCATCTAGTGAATGATTCAAGGTCTAATTCATCCAAAGTAGGAGGGCTGTGATGGGCAGGCATCTATCCATCAATGTTTTGGGGCCACCTGGACTAACACACTTTAAGAACCAAGAAATTCCCAAAGCAGATTAATCTGCACTGGGGTAGAATGGAGGATTGAAAATTAAAATTTGACTAGAATGAAGGAAAACAATTGAAGTACAAACACTACCAGCTTGCCTCAGGAATGGGAAATTAGGAGGTCATCAAATGACACCTCTTAGTGGGGACAGAATCAGAGAGCTGGCCAGTTTGGCCAGAGAAGGGGTCAAACAACCCCAACAATCAGCAAGGCCTTCACCCTTTCCAAAGGCTCTGACTTCAAGGCTCATTATGGAGCTTTCCAAAGACTCGGGCCAAACAGTGGTTAGAATGGGAGTCTTACATGAAAAGATTTTGCTCCAATTACTTCCACAAGCTTATTAATGGTTAATTAATTAATTAACTTTCCTAGCTGCCAACCATGTCCATGACCTTTCCAGCTACATCTGTCTCCAAAATCATTCCCAAACATTTAGCTTTTATTTTCCGTGTGTGCCATTGGGACTTTAATTTGCCATAGGCTTGGTCAGGCATAATTATAAACCCACTGGAATCTAAAGACTTGGATTGACTCCTGGATTTGCCATTTATCAGCTATATGACCCTGAAGAAGTCTTTTTCTTTCACAGAGTCTCAGTTCCTGACTAAGTCCTAGAAGAAATGCAGGTGGGATGAATGGAAATAAGGCAATTGGATTAAGGACAAACAGATTTCATTCAATTATATTCGACAAAGTACCTACTAACTTCCAGGCACTGGAGATATGGAAGCAATGTGGTACAGTGGAAAGGATAATACTGGCTCTGGAGCCAGTGGATCTGGGTGCAAATTGCACCATTGTGGCTTACAGCTGTGTCACCTTGGGCAAGTCATTCAGTTTCCTTATGCCTTGGTTCCCCCACTTGGAACATAAGGGGGTTCAACTAGATGATCTCTGATACCCCTCCTAGCTCTGTCTGTGTTCCTATGACCCAAAGATAGATAGATATGACATAGACCATAATCTCAAGGAACTTACAATAGTTATTGTATATTAAGGGTAACAAAATGATGTACATATTATATCTCATTTAAACCCTACAATATCCCTCTGAGGTAAGTGCTATCACACTATTACCATTTTACAGATAAAGAAATGGAAGCTGAGAGAGGGTCACAGTGCTTGTCAGTGACTGAGGTAGGATTTGAACTCAGATCTTCCTGGCTCCATGTCCAGCACTCTATTCAGTGATAGCTGCCTATCTAAAGGAGGGGGAAAGACACATACACAAGTAACTAGGATCCAAGGAAAAGTGAGGCAAGTGCCAAGTAGAGGCCTGAATGGGATGCCACTTTCACAACGAAATGGTGTAGGGTGTCACATAATAGATGCTTAATGAATACTATTAACTTGATTTGATTTTTAGAGATTTGTCCAGTGCCAAACATAGGCATTTCCCTTCTACACTGCAGCAATGTATTATGTTGTATTCTTTGCTAAGGCAGGCTGTGGACCTATGAAGTATTTAACTATTGAATGTTTATAGTAAGTACTTAATAAATGCTTAGTGGTTAAGTATTGAATGCTGCTCAACTGTAAGAGGAGTGGTGTATGAGAAGGAATGCTTACTAATTACAGTTGGTTGGTTTGGGGAATCCTAGTTAATGGGAGTGTAGGCACTGTTGAAAAAACGTCTGCATGACATCAGGAATAAGGAAGCAGAAATATTTGAGATATGTCTATCTATCTATCTATCTCTGTTCCCTTATTTATCTTATCATGATATATATATATATATATGTATGTATTTACATATACATATAGCTGTACCCATGTCTATGCTTAATGATAAAAATTTAATGGTAGATAAAGGGTGATTTTCCACAGACTGATTTTAGAGCTACCTGAAGCTAGAGGTGCACAGAACCCGACAAGGAAAGGGGATGGGCAGGGGTGAGAACTCACTCTCCCTGCAAAATCAGGGAGGGGATTAGAACGAGTGTTGAATTCAGAATCAGAATTCCTGGGTTTAGTTTCGCTACCTGATGTCCATGTTGATTATTTCATTTAGAACTGGAAGGATGGGGCAGCTAGGTGGCACAGTGGATAGAGCTCCAGCCTTGGAATCAGGAGGACCTGAGTTCAAATCCAACCTCAGACACATAACACTTACTAGCCGTGTGACCCTGGGCAACTCACTTAGCCCCATTGCCTAGCCAAAAAAAAAAAAAGAACTGGAAGGGATCTTAAGAGTCATTTAGTCCAACCCCATCATTTTACAGAGAAAGAAACTGAGGCCTTGAGAGGTAAATGACATATCTCAGGTTCCATCAGTAGTAAATAAGAGAGCTAGGATTTGAATTCAGATCATCTTCCTTTAAATCCAGGACTTTGTGATCTTGGTCTAGTCATTTCCCTTCTTTTCTGTAAAAAAGGAAAAGGTGGGCTCTATGATCTTTGAGATTTTTTTACCTCAAAATCTGATGATACCTATGATGGCACAGGATGAGGTTAAGTTGTACAACTGACAGCCAGAGCGCCTAGACCTCACCTTGCCTCACCTTTTTTTTTTTTTTTAACCTACCTCTGGAAATGACTTCTCTATTGTCTCTTTGATTCTCTTCATCAGGCTCTAAAAGATAACTTCCTCCAGATTTGCTCTCTTAAATCTTGACAGACCAATCCCTAGACTTAGTAAAGGCCCCTGGCCTTTCCCTGTCCCTATGATGGTTTTCTTCCCTGTAATTGTACCTTTGCTCTGTTGTAATGGGTCCCTTGGTTAGGCCTGGGCTCAACACCTCAGCTGCTAATTGCTTGCCCTTAACTTGTCCCATGATTACCTCAAGGGGCTGTCTGAGGCTGGCTTTTTGATGCAGTTTGGGAAAGACCAAGATAGCTGACAGATGGCTTGCAGATGATCACTTCATCAGAAACAAGGCCCACTTCACCTAGGGCACAGAGATTACCAAGGAGTTGTGGGATTCTCTTCAAAAAGAGAACTTTTTCTCTTCCCCTTGTCTTTTCCCTTCTTTCTTCCCTTTTTCTCCTTTCTCATCTCTTTCTTCTTCTCTTCTTCCTCCCCTTCCCTTCTCTCTTCTCTTCTTCTCTCCCTTCTTTCCTCTCTTCTCCCTCCTTTCTCTCCTCTTTTCCCCTCCCTTCCTCCTCCCTTTCATCTTCTCTTATTTTCTTCCTTCTGTCCTCTCTTCTCCTTCCTTTCTCTCTTTTCCCCTTCCCTTTCTCCCTCTCTTCTCTTCTCCCTTTTCTCCTCTCTTATCCCCTCCCTTCTCCCCAGTCTTTATTCTGTTTCCTTTCTCACTTCTCTTTCCTTCTGCTCTCTACCCTTCCCTCCTCTCTACTCCTCTCTCTTGGTCCTCCTCTCTTATGCGCTTAAACTCAGGTCCTGTGACTCTAAGTTCCATAGTCTTCCCATCTCACAGCTTGATTTGGACTCAGAGAGTATGGGTTCAAATTCCAGTTCTGCCTCTTAGTACCTGTATGATATTAAGCTTATCATCCTGTCTGGGCCTCAGGTCTCTCATCTCTACACCATACATACAAATTATTCCTTTGGGTACTGGGAATGATTCCTCTCTTGTAAGCACACAGCTTCAACTATTACAGAAGAAGGTAGGTTATTAAAAGCATGAGAACCCCCCCCTAATAATTCTCAAAAGAACAAGTTTCTCCTTTAGATCTATGTAAATTCTTCATCTCAGACCCCTACCACTCCTCTGCCGCCCCAAGAGCAACTTCTTCTTCTGCAGTTTCCCGTCACTCCCACTAGGTGTCTCCACATGTTGCTCTCTCTTATGATATCTACGGTAGTTTTTCAGCACAGGGGGCCTAGGAATGCAATAATCTTGATATTTTTCACTCTGGCAAGAAACCGTTATAGGTTTATCGGATCATGGAACCTGAGCAAGAAGGAACCTCTGAGGCCATCTGATTCATGTTATTATTTTACAGATAAGGAATTGAGGTCTACTGAAGTTAAACGACTTGCCCAAGATCATATAGCTAGTAAGTATCAGAGATGGCATTTGAGCCACATTGTATCAGTTCAATCTGTAGTACTGTAACTTAATACTGATGTAGGATCTGCCTTTAGAATTCTTTGTCTAGTAACACAGTTGGTCAAATAGCATTTATTAAACACCTACTATGCGCTAGCTTTGGGATGCGAAGAAAGGGAAAAGGCCATCCCTGCTCTCAAGGAACTCACAGGTTAAGGGGGAAACAGCATGTAAGCAACATGTAAAAACATGCTATTTACAGGATAAGGTAGAGGTAATCTCAGAGGGAAGGCACCAAGCTTAAGGACTGAAAGAGGCTTCTTAAAGAAGACGGGACTTTAGCAAAGACTAAGGAAGCCGGGAAAGCTGATAGTTGGGAGATGAGGAGGGAGGAAAGCAGAGAATAAGGAAGGAAACAAGTATTTATTTAGTACCTATTATGTGCTAGGCACTGTGCTAAGTACCTTACAAATACTCCCAATAACCCTGAGAGGTAGGTGCCATTATTATCTCCATTTTATAATTGAAAAAATTAAGGTAAATGGTGATTAAATGATTTGCCCAGAGTCACACAGTTGGTATTGTTCAGTCATGTCTGACTCTTTGTGATTCTATTTGGGGTTTTCTTGGCAAAGATACTGGAGTGGTTTGCCATTTCCTTCTTCAGCTCATTTTACAGATGAGGAAACTGAGGCGAACAGAGTTAAGTGACTTGCCCAGCACACAGCTAGTAAGCGTCTTGGGCTGGAGTTGAACTCGGGTCCTCTTGACTCTAAGCCCAGTGCTTTATCCATGAGCGACCTAGCTGCCCCATCACACAGCTAGTGAATATTTGAAGTGGGGTATGAATACAGGTTCAATGTTCTATCCACTCTGCCACCTGACTGCTATAACAGTGACCATGGCTTTACTCTAGGTGAAACATTTAGAGGCCTCTCACAACACTTATAATCCTTCAGTAGCACAGAAATAAAGGTTAGCATTTACTTAGAAAGAATAATTCATAAAACTCAAAAGCTCCCAGAATTCCCTACCCCAGTTAGCTCTACCTCCAAGTGAGAGCCTTTCAGGCCTCTCCTAGGCTTATCTACCCTCCCTATTCTGCCCCGAGTGCAAACATGAGTAATGATAGTTCTCTTGATTTTGGGTCTCACCACAGAAAGCTCAGGAAATAGGTCCTTGCTGCTATCTAACTTCAAGAAAGTCCTTGTCACTTACAGACTCTAGATTCATCTATGGTGACTTGAGGTCCTTTCACTCTCTGACACAGTGGAGTGGTGTTCTATCCCTGAAGGAACACTTTCCACTTACCTACTTTAGGTATTAAAGACAAGTGACTCTGTGGGATTATCTAAGTCATCCAGGGTGACACAGCATGAGTGACAGCTCCTGGAGACTTTAGGTTACATAGCAAGTGTCAGAGAAGAGATTTGAACCCAGGCTTTCTTGTCTCCCAGTCCAGCATTTCAGCTGTTAGGACACATTGCTTCTCATAAACATGCATATGCACATATATTAAATATCCTTTCCTTTTTTTCCCCCTCAGCATGAATATGGTAACAAGTACTATGTGCAGAAAATTCACTCTGATTTAACCTCCAACAAATAAATCTTCACCGAAAAGGTAATATCTCCCCCTTCCACCACTTCCCCCCCTCCCCCGTTTGTTTAGTTTCTGGTTTTTCTGCTCAACAAATAAACTAGAACAAAATGAATGAATGTGTCACTATTTCTGAAGCTTTGATGACTCATACTCATTGCTTAAGTGTTTCTTTTGAATGAAATAGATTTATCTTTCCATTGTTCATAACTGGAGGTCATTTAATAGATGAAGCAGTAGAGTATTTTTGTGGAGATGGAGAATTCCACAGTTACAGGAGGGGTTGAAGGGAAAGGAAAGAATGATCCAGGAAATGGGGGACCTTCAGAACTAAAGAAAGGAAAATTCACCAGAAGGAGATCCTTTTGATCTTAAAGTTTTCAATGTTTCTGGTTTTGTTTCAGTTTGACTGGTTTCTAACAGATGGTTTTTTGGCAATCAGCATTTCCAATTAATTCAAATGACATTTATTAAGTGCTTACTATGTATAAGGGGCAGGTGGCTCCGTGGATAGAGCACTGGGCTTGGAAATCAGGAAGGCTCATCTTCATGAGTACAAATCCAGCCTCAGACACTTATTAGCTGTGTGACCCTGGGAAAGTCACTTGATCCTTTTTGCTTCAGTTCCCTCATCTATAAAATGATCTGGAGAAGGAAATGGCAAACTACTCCAATATCTCTGTGAAGAAAACCCCAAATGTCAGCCCCCTCAAATGACTGAAAAATGACTTAACAATAACAAAAACTATGTACAAGATAATGTGCTAGCTGCTAGGGATACTAAAATGAAAGCTAAAACAATCCCTACCATCAAGGAGTGTATACAAAGTGATACAAAGTAATTTCAAGAGGAAAATCCTGGTGACAAGTCCATACCATTCCATCTCCCATCTGGCTGGTCTCCCATATCTAGGGAGCACTTTTTCCTCACTCTCTACTCTTAGAATTCCTAGTTTCCATCATGACTCAGATCAAGCACTATCTCCTAAATGATATCTTTTCTGATTCTCCCAGCTGCGAGTGCCCTTCTCACCTCTCCCTCCCTCCCTGTGACCTTGTATTTATGTTGTTTATTACATATGTTTTGACTTCATAATTTGTCTACATTTCATGTTCTCCCAGTAGAATGTAAGCTGTTTGAGGTCAGGGACCATTTTATTTTTGTTTTTGGGTCTTCATAGCCTAGCATAGTGCCTGGCACATAGTAGGTGCTTAATATCCACTTATTGAATGAATGAATATCAATGAGAGATTGCTAATAACTTCAAGAATCAGCAATGCCTTGTGCTGAGTCAAAAGTAAGGGTGGAGTACATTGCTATACATATTAATCCCAAGCATGTGGCATAGAGAAGGACCCTACCAACTGCAACTCAGTTTGCATAGTAAATCTGGTGTAAGTCAAACTTTATTTATTTATTAATTTGTTTGTTTTTAGTAAACAAATTAAGAGGGCAAGGAACTTGACCATGAGTTAGAAGACCTACATGGTGGGCATAGTGGACAGAATGCTAACCTTGGAAGCAAGAAGACTTGGTTCAAAACCCACTTCTGACACTAATGATATTTGTCACTATGGTCCAGCTTCTTATACTCTATAAGCCTCAGTTTCCTCATCTGTAAAAGCGGAGGGTTGAACTAGATGAAGGCTAAAGCCTCTTCCAGCTCTAAATCTATGAGCCAGTAAACTTTTAAGGCATGTTACCTCCGGATAATCACTTCAGCTATCTTTGCCTCAGTTTTTTCCTCTGTAATATGGGTAAAAGAGTACCTGCACTTCCTCAATCACAGAATTCTTGTGAGGAATATAAATTGCAAAGTGCTCTGGAGACATGAGCTATTTATTCTCTGCTTTGCAGAAGATTGTTCATTGTTTTCCACAGGTTTACTAACTTTCCTTGTGCATTTCTGGCATTATTTGTCCAATAGAAGCTTGAATTGCATAGAATTTTGCAGGGAGCACTGGCATCTATTGTGCAATTAACTTAAAACCAAAAGATGCATCTGCACTGGTTTTGGACATCCCAGATTCCCCTGCAGAAAGGCTGAGTATCTCTTTATTAGGAGACTTGATGAGTCAGCATTACTAAAACTAGCCCAGTTCCTCATAAATGAGTTGGTGCCTTTTAAACTCAAAAATGCTGAATTTTGGTTTAATAGGCCCCTGTTATAAAACTCTGACCCTCTGGAGCTCTTGCCTTAATTCCCTTGTAATCCTAGTGCTTAGAATCGGCAACAGCTCTATTTCCAAGAATGTAAGTCATATCGGGTTGCTGAGGCCTTGGTGTTGCTGTGGGAGCCCTTGTTTTTTTGATTGATGGTGTTTCTGGTGTGCAGGGTGATAAGATGAAGTTTTAGCTCCTAGATGCAGATGCCATTCAGAGAACATCAAAGACATCTTTACAAAGAAGGTAGTGGGCATTTCTGAGAATGCCTGAGTTGCTGGCCTTCTCTTGGAAAGGGATCTTCTGCATCCCCTGGAAATCAATTACCATGGCCTCTTTAATCAAATATTGGCATGTTCTCCCCCATGTCTGCTTGCCCTTTCATCCTATCAATCCGTTCGTATTCCTGCTAGGCTTGTGCTGGTAAGTATGATGTTGGGATGTGAAGGGCATGAAGAAGGCTATCTGTCCCAAGGCTATCCTTTTTGCCCCATGGTTATGCTTTTCTTTTGCCCCCCTTTACCCTGTGGTAGCATCTTCCTCATGCCATGGGAAATAAGAAATAAGCTCAGCTGAATGCTAGAGTGGTGCGAGAGTGTCTCTCACCTCTGCTTGGACCAAATTACAAAAGTCAGAGTTGGAAAGGATCTCAGTAGTTGTCTGTTCTGGTCAGTACCCTAGCAAGAATTTGTTCTAAAAGTCACTGACAAGTGGACCTCTGGCTTCCAAACAAAGACCTCCAATGATGGACAACACCTAAGCGAGGGAGGTGGTGTGGTACAATGGGAAGAGCACTAGCTCTAGAATCAGACAACCTGGGTTCAAATACCACCTTTGATGCTTACTACTTGTGTCATCTTAGGCAGATCACTTAGCTTCCCTGGGGATCATTTTCCTTATCTGTGTAATGGAGGTATTGGGCTAGATGGTGCCTAAGGTTTCTTCCATTTCTAGAGCTATGATCTGTTGATACCTTGAGATAGCCCAATCCACTTTTGGACTGCTCTGATTGTTAGGAAATTTGTACTTTAATGAATCAAAATCTGCTTCCCTTTAACTTCCATTCATTGCTTTTAGCTCTCTCCTTTGGGAACAAACAGCAAAAGAAATCAAATCCACCTTCCCATGTGCCAGTCCTTCAAATTATCAAGGAGTGCTATGATTCCCATTTCACCTTCCCCTCCCCCCCATCCCTCCAGTCTTGCCTCAAATCAAAATGCCCCAAAGTATCTTTAGTTCCTTCAATTAGTTCTCATGGGACATGTTCTCTGGTCCCTTCACCCTCATGATCACCCTCATTTGGGTGTGATTCAGTAAATCAGTGTCCTCCTTAGTCATCACTTACTGAACTAGTTCTGGAAGGCAGCATGGTGCAATAGGAGGAGAATTAGCCCTAGAGTCAGAGGACCTGTGTTCAAATCTCACCTCTGGTACTATCTAGGCAGTGAGGTGCTGCAATGGATAGAATGATGCATTTGGAGTCAGGAAATCCTGAGTTTGAATATGGCCTCAGACACTTACTAGTTGTATGACTCTGAACAAATCACTTAACCTCTCTGTGCCTTAGTTTCCTTATTCTAAAAATGGTGATAATAATGGTACCTCCTTCCTGGGGTTGTTGTGAGAATAAAATGAGATAATTTATAAAGTGTCATGTAAACCTTAAACCACTATTTAAATGCTATCTATCTGTCATCATCATCATCCTTATTACTTGTGTGACTGGTAACCAGGGTCACACAGCTAGTAAGTATGGCATCTGGTATGTGAATCTGGGCTTTTCTTCATACTCTAGCCCCTTTGCATCTGTATTTTCTCACACAAAGGCTCGGGGTCACTTTGAGTACTTCTTTCTGTCTCTTTTGTCTCTGCCAGGTGATTTCTGAGTATGTCATCGTATTGGCAATCCTCCCAAGATGGCCATCAGATCCCCCTATAAGCACTCAGGCTCAAAAGACATCAAACACATAATAAATTTTATTATCATTGGATCATAGATTTACAGCTAGAAGGAGGGAGAAATTTGGTCAAGGGATGCTGAGTGACTTGCCCAAGATCATACAGATGGTAAGTATGAGGGGCAGAACTTGATTCCAGGTCTTTCAACTTCAAAGCTAGTTCCCTCTCCATTGTACCACTTATTGACACAGGAAGTACTCATACTAATAGTCTCACATAGAAAAGAAAGAGCAGTGCCCTTTAGGGATTTGAATTTAAAATTTCCCATTCTTCCTTCTAAGATCTGCTATTGGTCAGTTAACAAGCATTTATTGAACACTTATTATGTGCCAGAAACTATGCTAAGTACTAGGATGGAAAAAATACAAGGAGATGAATGACAATCTCTACCCTCAAAGAGCTTACTTTCTAAGAGAAGGGAAGATAACATATAAAGTGGAGCTGGAAAAGAGAGTGGGTGGTGGTTCTTGCATGAAAGTATTATTTTGAAAGTCAAAAGTTGACCCACATAGGAAAAGTAGGAAGAGTGTCATGGGGCCCTCCCCAAAGTGGAGGGAGAATCAGGTGATAGGGACAGAGGGATATTTCCTAGTGAGAAGGCCCCAGGTGATGAGATTTCTGCTATCAACAAAAATCTGGTAAGGGGGAAGAGAACAATCATTTATATAGCATAACACCTGCTATTAAGTTACTTTTATTGAATTAGGTATTCACTAGGAAGGAGGCAGGAGGAGGAAGATAAAAAAAATGTGCAAGACAACATTCCTACCTTCTTGGAGTTTATAATCCAGTAGTAAGGCATTATCTGAATAAATGGCTATAATATAAAATAAAACATGATCAGAGCAGAAGTGAGATATAATCAAAGGTTGAAGAAGAAGGAAAGGCCATTTCTGATTCCTAGAATGAGATGGTGGAATTTGAGCTGGGTCTTGGAGGAAAAGTAGTCATTCCATTGGCAGAGAAAGTGCAAGGGAACAAGGTTCTAGGCATAAAAGGATAGTGCAAACCTTTATGTTTCCAGCTTCTAAAAATCTTTCCACTTCCACTAAGTTAATTATCTTGTCACCAAGGACCTGTAAGGACACTTTAAAATTTCCCATCTCTCCCCTCTCTGCTCCATACCTGAACATCCCATCCTACCCAAGCCCCTCTAATTCCCAATGGGTTTGCCTCTGTGCCTGATGCATAATTGGGATGATACGCCAAAAATTAAAAAGCTCACTAATCATAGAGAGGCCAAATGTAGCTCCTTGGGACCTATTTTTCATAATGATTAATGGTGGACAGCTCCCTCCCTTCTTCACCTCCCCTCCCCCTAGCTCTTGTCTGTGATTAGTTTTCCTTTCATTGTTCACTCACTTTTCTCTCTGTTTTCTTTGAGTGACTGCAGGGAAACTACTGATTGAGGGCACGGTCTGGCACAATGGGGGTTGGAATAACATCTTCACAGAATCATAGAATTTGAGAGTTGGAAAGGTCCTCACCAGCCACTAATCCAACCCAGATCCAAAAGGATTCCTCATGAAACATATCCAACAATGGTCATTCAGCCTCAGCTTGAAGGAGGAGGGGACCCTAACAGCTCTTAAGGCAGCCCATTCCACTTTTGGAAAGCTCTAATTATTAGAAACTTTTCCTAACATCAAGCCTAAATTTTTCTTTTTGCAATTTCCATCTCTCCTGGTTCTGTCCTCTGGAGCTATACAGAACAAACTTAGTCCCTTCTGCATGTGAAGCCCCCCAAGTACTTGAAGATGTCTATCACATATTTGCAGGCTGTCACATGTGATATTTGGGGTCAAAAGACTTGGGTTCAAATCCTTGCTCTACACTTAAAATCTGTGTGACGTTTAATAAATTGCTTAACTTCTCTGGACCTCGGGATCCTCCTTTTAAAGTGGAAATTTGGATTCTGTTGTTCAGTTATGTCAGACTCTTCGTGACCCCATTTGAAGTCACAATTAGGGTTTTCTTGGCAAAGATATTGGAGTAGTTTGCCATTTCCTTCAGCTCATTTTCCAGATGAGGAAACTAAGGCAAATGGGATTAAGTGACTTGCCCAGAATCACACAGCTAAGTGAGTGTCTGAGGCCAGATTTGAATTCAGGCCCTCCTGACTCTAGGCCCATAGCTCTATCCACTGTGCCACCTAGCTGCCCCAAGAGAGTTGTACTAGTTAACTTCAAATGTTCTTTCCAGGTCTAGCATTCTATGATTCTTCATTTTATGGATGAAGAAACCGAGTCTCAGAGGAAGCAACTTATCTCTTCTTTCCACTAAAGTCAGTGATACATTAGAACTACATCTTCAGGCTCTTTATTGGATGTTCTACACTCTACATTAAAACCACTTCTTAAATCTTCTCTAGGCTTCCCTACCTAGGAGCAGGTCCAGTTTTCCATTTCTATGGGGTTCCAAAAGAAAGACTTGCTCCTTCATCTTGATTGGCAAAGTCCTTCTGCTCTTTGCCAACCAGATTAAACAGCCTGCCCTAGAAGCAGTATTGGTATAGTTAGTGCAGCATGGTGGAATGAGCTGGATTTGGAGTCAGAAAATGTTGCTTTGAATCCTGGCTTTGCCATTTACCCTTTGTGTCAGCTTAGACAAGTCCCTTCCCTTCTGCGGACCTCAATTTCTCTTTAAAATAAAGGGTTTGGATTAGGTGGCCTCTAAGGTCCTCTCTCATCCTAAAACCCAGTGTTCCTATGACCTAAGTTTTTCAGGGGTGGGCCCTAAGTGTCTACCTCCCCTCCCCCTACCCCATCACTCCCAGTGGGGCTGCTGAAAGAGCAGTAGTTGCTTGGATGTGTCAGCTCGTAGTCACGCTTGGAAAACATTGGTTTCTCCTCCTGTTTGCCAATTAGCCTCCCTTCTCACTTTTAGTAGCCTGCTGTTGCATTAAGATAAGCTGCTTGCTTTGCCCATTGATGCGTCCAGCCTCGACTCTCACTCCAGCACCCTCTCCAGGGGCACCCGCTTTTCCTGAAGCTAGCTCTGGCAAGTGGGATTGGAGTGAATTTATGAGAGAGTTTCTAGTCCTGTAAACAAAAGTACCATGAAGCTTTTTTCCAAAAGGAAGCAAAGATTCAACTTCAGCAATCTGAGTCAAGGGACTTGGGTTGGGAAGTGGGAAAACAAGGGTTTGAAGATAATGCAATATCTCCCATTTCTTTAGCATGTTAAGATTTACAAAGCACCTTCCCCACAGCAACCCTGTGAGATAGAAGAGTTTCATAACTCAGGGATTATGAGTTCCTGGGGCCTGCTGCCCACACTTCTAAGAACGGGGTAGGAGATGTACAAGACATAAAGCCACTCCCCATGGATGAGTGGTCAAAGGATATGAACAGACAGTTCTCAATAGGACAACTGAAAACTGTTAACAACCATATACATGTCTGCTCTAAGTTTCTAATAAGTCTAAAGAGTGTGCCCATATCCAATCCAATAAACATTTATTAAGCACCTATTAGGGGCCAGGCATTGTGCTAAGTACTGGGGATACAATTAATAGAAAAGACAGCCCCTGCCCCCCAAAAGCTTATAATCGAAAGAGAGAGACAGCACACAAAAGGAGGCATTAAAGGTGGGAAGGGAGAGTCTTATACCGAAGTGGGTACCTGGCAAGGCATTTTTGGTCCGTGAAGTTGAAACCAGTCAGGACAGCAGATGGTGAAGTGGAGTGAGCTAAGAGTCTTGTTTCTGCCTTTTATAAGAAGGCTTTGGGAGGAGTTTTGGTACTCCCGCCCTCAAGGCCTCTAATCAGAGGGAAGAGGAGGCTGAAGGAGCTGGCATCAATCAGGGCTTCAGTTAGCAGCCTGGTGTTTAGATGAGCTTATCCAAGGAGGGACATCTTGTTTTGTGGAGTTGAAACCAGGTAGAGCAGCAAATGCAAAGTAAAGTGAGCCCACATATTGCTGGGATCCAAGGTGTGCATAGAAGGTGATTTAATGACATGCAAGTCCAGATGCAAAGAGCATATGACAAGGGGAGGTGCTTGGATACAACTTTATCTTGACCTCTAGACCTCTCTACAATTAGAGCTGTCCAAAAGTGGAGCATGCTTCTTCAGGAGGGAGTGGGTTCCTCCTCACTGGAGGCCTTTAAGAAGAATTTGGATATTCTCTTACTGGAAATTTTGTATTGGGATTCTTTTCTTGTATGAATTGGATTAGATAGATTCTGAAGCCATTTTTGATGAAAATTCTGTGATTCTGTGAGCTTGATATGCATGGATGTGAGGAGGCTATATCACAGAAATCAATGCAAGTAAACTCCATGGAAAGAGTTCAACAATTAAACTTCCACAATTGCTCAACAGGATGCCAAGGCCAAAAGGCTTAGGGCCTAGGCTGCTCACTCCTTGAATAGGCTGACATCAAAGTATTTCCCAGTTGGTAATCCCATTGTTCTCGATTGTACATGATTATCTGGGTGGGCAGCTCGTCAGCTCCTGTATCCTGTTAAACCTCTGTTTTCCTCCCCTATAAAATAACCAGATTTAACTAGATCAGAGACTCTTAACCTTGGTAGCCTGGTGAAGCCTATGGATTCTTTCCCAGAATAATGTTTTTAAATGAATAAACTAAAATTCATAGTATGACAATGGAAACCAATTGTATTGAAATATGTCCAAGTATGCATTCATATTCATAAATGACTATATTTCAACATATATAGAACTATATGTGATTATATTTCTCTATATAATAGAACTATGTATGACTATATTTCAATACAATTGGTTTCCTTTGTAGTCCTATGAAATTTAGTTTATTCTTAAAACATTATATATGCATATATATTTGTATGTGTGAATATATATAGTGTGTGTATATATGTATGTGCAAAGTGATCTATATGGAAAGAATGTTCTAAATATATGTTTTTATGTGTATACATACATATATTTATACACATGTACATATACATATATACATGCACATACATATATACATACATGCCTACACATACATTATATATGTGTGTATATATATATATATATATGTTTAGAGCTATCTCTCTATAGATCAGTTCACACGTACATATAAACAAGTTCGTGGACCCCAGGTTAAGAATCTCTCTTCTAGATATTAGATGATCTCTCATTCTAGGATTGTTAGAAACTCTGATTTCCTGGGACACCTAGGTCACACAAGAGCAATGGGACAGGACCTGGAGCTAGCTGGTTTGATACACTAGTGAAAAGGCTTCTCAGAATCATAGAATCCCAGAGTCCCTGCCATAGAAGGAAGCTTAGCTGGTGTTGTGTCCAAACCATAACCTGAACAGAAAATTCCCACCTCCAGAGCCTTTACCCAATTGGGCAGTCAGCCTCTGCTTGAAGAATTCCATTGATGGGGACTCCATAGTATCCTGGGATAAGCTATGACACTGTGGGACCATTATAACTGTTAGAGCACATTTCCTTGTATACACATGAAATCTGTCTTCCGGTAATCTTCACCTGTTGCTCCTTGTTCTGGCCTCTAGGGCCAAGCTGGACAAATCTCCTTCCTTTTCTACATGGCAGCTTTTCAAATACTTAACGATGGCTATTATGTCCTTCCTAAGTCTCCTCTTTTCAAGACTGAACACACCTCCTTCCTTCATCTCATTTTCATATGGCATAGCCTCCAGTAACCTCTCCAACTTTGTCTGGCGTGAGGACCTTGGACTGCCTGTTCTCCTTTAGTGACTGGTATGTGTCTGTGGAGTCCTCTGTCCTGCCATGGTGGATGAAAACAAGCAACTCTGTTTCAGGCAAGGAGATAGGAGATGGTTCTAAGGAACCATATATACAATTAAGTCAGTGTCTAGGCAGCATCATGGTAAAGACAGGATAAAATAGGCAGAAATTGCACCCAGCTAGATGACACAGTGGATAGATTACTGAGTCTAGAATCAGGAAGACCTGAATTCAAATCCACCCTCAGATATGACCCTAGGCAAGTCACTTAATCTCTATCTACCCCAGTTTCCTCAACTGTAAAATGGAGATACTAATAGCACCTACCTCCCAGGGTTGTTGAGAGGATCATATTTGTAAAGCACCTAGTACAGGACCATTACAAAGAGTAGATACTTAACAAATGTTTGCTTCTTTCCATAAGTACCAGCAGGATTAAGCTTATTGATGTGGATGGCAAAGCCAGGGAACTGAGCATGCAAAATGAAATATACATAAAAAGTAACTTTTGCAGTCTCAGATTATGGCTTCTGTTCATGGATTGGTAGTTCTGGGCTCTTGGGAGGTACATGACAGGAATGTTTCCTTTGCTCAGTGAAAAGATATCTGAATTTTCAATTGGGCTTCCTGCCCCTTCACACTGCCCCCCCCCAAAAAAAACGAATAAAACCTGATGCATTTGCAGGAAAAGATGAAGAGTATTACTAAACACCAAACTAGTTAGACTATTTAAACCTCAGCAGTAAAATAGATGAAAACTATACAATTGACTACCATAGCATCCTTGCCATAGGAGCCAGAGACAGGAATAGCTTAATATATATTTGGAGGATAGTAGTGGGAGGAGAGAAAACATATCCCAAACCTGTAGGATGAGCACACAAACTTTCAGTTCAGTTAGCTCTCGTGGACCTAGAACATAGAATGTCAGATCTAAAGGGTGCCCAGAAGAAACACTGATAGGTGACCTAAAGGACAATGTAAAATCCCATGAAAAGTTTTGTGACATATTGCTGTTGTTGTTTTGTGATTATTTGTGAAGACATGGTGCAGAAAGCATCTATGAAGACATAGCTGACTGAAAAGGAAGTGATCTGGTCATGTAGCTACAGCGAGGGATTGCAGATGGGTAGCCTGAATGCTGCATGTGGGACCATGAACTGGTCAAAAAACATTAACTCTGCCTCCCCCTCCCCCTGGCACATTGGGTGGATCAACAATGAAGGATTGATAGAAAGGCAGGGAGCAGGATAATCTTATCCTTATACAGGATAAGAAGGCAAGAAATGGTTTTGTGGGGATTATTCATCCCATCAAAGATTCAAGGCCCATATGTAATGTTCAAAGTAGAGCGGAGTATAGCCATAACAAGGTGAATTATCAGAAAACCTAACACCTTACAAGAGCCAAGCCATGGCCAAGACACTGGGGTACCATTGTTAGGGACTGAAAATTGTGTCCCCTGGCTGTTATTACTCACTTGAAGATTTGAACCTTCACTATGGTGCGTGTAACTTCATAAAATCTCAGGAGTTTAGATGTGGAGCAACTCTTGGGGATTATCTTGAGTCTAAACACTTTGTTTTTTACCAGTGAGGAAACCAAGTCCCAGTGAGGGGAAATGCTTTGCCTTAGGTCATTCTAGAAGTAAGTAATAGAGACAAGACTAGAACATAGGTCTTTTGACTCCAAATTGACTGCTCTTTTATCATCGTTAGATTGTAAACTCTTTGAGGGCAGGGCATATCTTTTTTTTTATTATTTGCATCCCCAGTGCTAAGCACAGTTGGATAAGACTGAATAACAACACACGAGCCCCGGCACATGTCTTGTTGGGGGCTCATGTGTTGCTGGGCTCATGTGTTGTTCAGTTCTGTCTGTGACTCTACGTGAACCCATTTAGGGTTTTCTTGGCAGAGATACTAGAGTGGTTTGCCATTTCCTTCTCCAGCTCAATTTAGAGATGAAGAAACTGAGGCAAATGAGGTTAAGTGACTTGCCCAGAGTCACACAGCTAGTAAATGTCTGATGCCAGATTTTAACTCAGGCCTTTCTGGCTCAGTGCTCTATTCCCTCTGCTGCCCTATTCCACCGCTCTTTACCTATTGGATAGATTACTGGGAGTAGAGTCAGGAAGACCTGAATTAAAAGCTGGCCCCAGACACTTATTAGCTGTGGGAACCTGGACAAATCACTTAGCCTCTGTCTGCCTCATTTTCCTCAACTGCAAATTAGAGAATAATAATGGTTCCTACCTCCCAGGGATGTCCTGAGGAACACTTGAGATAAAGGTAATATGCTTAGCATGGTGTCTGGTATGCATTAGGCACTCAATAAATACATGTTCCTTTCCTTCCTTCCTAAGCAACTACTATGTGCCAGAGTGAATAGAGCTGCCTCTGGAGTACAGAGGGCCTGGGTCTAAGTCCTGTCTCTCTGAGAAGCCACTCAAACTATCAGTGAATGTCTCTAGACAGCTCTAAGTTACAGAGATCGGATAATTAGCACCAGTGGAGGGAGTTTCTCCTCTGAGATTTACCTATAGTAACGAAGGCACAGGCTGAGACTCCTCCCTCTAAAATGTACCAGGTACCAAGTTGGGTTTTATACATACAAAAGCCTTTTCTAGGAATTTATTGTCCAATAAAAAGGCTACAACATATCCATAGATTGATATAATGTAAGGTAGAGCATGTGTGATTTTGTTTTTCTCTTGATAATCTAGGGAAGGGTTCTTTACCTTTTTTGGGGTCCTGGACCCCTTTGGCAGTCTAGTAAAACTTATGGGCCTTTCTCAGAACAATATTTTTAAATGCATTTAAGTAAGATATATACAATTATAAAGGAAAGCACTTACATTGAAATACATTAATGCATTGTTGTTGTTCAGTCGTTTTTTCAGTCATGTCTGACTCTACATGAACCCATTTGGGGTTTTCTTGGGAAAGATACTGGAGTGGTTTGCCATTTTCTTCTCCAACTTATTTTGCAGAAGAGGAAACTGAGGCAACAGGGTTAAGTGACTTGCCCAGGGTCACACAACTAGTAATTGTCTGAGGTTGGATTTGAAGTCAGCTCTTCCCAGTGCTCTATCCACTTCACCACATAGCTTTCTGGCCTTTCTAGAATCAGAATTCCAAAGTTGGGAGGGCTCTCAGTGGCTCTTGAATCCAACCTATGCCTGAAAAAATAATTTACTGTATAACATAGTTAACAAGTTATCTTCCAGTCTTGGCTTGAAGACCATCAATAAAGAGGAACTCAGTAGCTTCTGGAGGCAGCGTGTTCTGTTTTTGGACAGCTCTAATTATTAGGGAGTTCTTCTTTCTATCAAGCCTAAATTTACTTCTTGGCAACTTCCTCCCACTGCTTCTAGTTCTTCCCTCTGGAGCCAATTCAAACAAACTACTACTTCTAGTTGTTATTCTACAACACACACAACTGTGGCAACTTTCAAGAGGGCCCTAGTTCCATGGTTTGTAACTTTCTAATGTACTCATCATGTAATGCTTTATATTGACATTGTTTGTTTGTTTTCTTCATTCTCGAAGAGGACCAATGACATCAGGAGGGTGATGGTATCTTGACTTGCAAGTGAATTGGATTTAAGTGAGGCAGGGCTGTGCAAGGTCATAAATCAGCCCCACTCACTCCTCTAGAGTCATCAGAGTCCAGTGGCAAGATATAGGTCAGGATGCCTGGCAATGGCCCTAGATGCAGTGAGAGACCTTGGCCTTTTTGAGCCAAGGTGTTTCTCAGGTTTCAAGGCAACACCCATCCAGTGATTCAAGGCTAGGTAAGAATTGAGGTCAAAGATGGCCTATTTTGCCTTTACAAAAGGCAGGGAAAGACACACACACACACACACACACACACACACACACACACACGAACATGCACACGCACATGCACAATCATGGCAGGGAAGACTCAAAGTTTCTAGCCAGAACAGAAACAATTGCTATTTGTGCTCACTCTGAGTCATCAAAACCAAAACAACGCGCAAATGAGACTTGGACTGGTGCCTATTATTGACCAATAGTGTTGAATATTACAGTTCTTGGTGTCTTATATCCTATTACTAGATTATAAGTTCTGTGAGGGCAGGAATTGATTAGGTTAAGTGCTATTGCCTTCAGGAGATCTTTTTCAGCCCCATTTCCTACCCCTTCCCCAGCCTCACCTAAGATGCTAGTGCCTTCCCCGCTGTGTATATACTTTGTATATGTAAATTAAGCTTGCCTCTCTCTTTGCATCCCTGTTGCCTAGCACAGTGCCTGGTACATTGTATTTGTTGTTGTTCAGTCACATCCAGCTCTTTGTGACCCCATTTGGGGTTTTCTTGGCAAAGATACTGGAGTGGTTTTCCATTTCCTTCTCCAGCTCATTTTACAAAACTGAGGCAAACAGAGTTAAGTGACTCGCTCAGGGTCACACGACTGGTAAGTGTCTGAGGCTGGATTTGAATGTGGGAAGATGAATCTTCCTGACTTCAGGCCCGGCACTCAATCCATTGTGCCACATAGCTGCCCCTATGGTACATAGTAGTAATTAGTAAATGCTTTTTGATTGAACAGTTGTGTCTTATTTGAACTTTGTCTCTCTCTTCTAATGCCATGCATTTTGCCCCATAGCCAACAGGTGCCTAATCCATGTTCATTTTTGTTGTTACCTTCTTGAATGGAGGTGAAGGAGTAGGACGGTGCCCTCACAATCCAAGGATTTACAATCCCTTCTCCTTATAATTCGCCAGAATGTTGTGGGGGTTAACGAGGCCTCACCAGAGCTGACCAAAGTGCCCACCACCCCTTCTGAGCCCTTCAGAAGGAAATGTTCCAGAAACATGAGCAAGTGCTAAAGGGCTGTTCTAATTAGCTGGCTGATGGCTAACAAGAGATTTCACTGGGAAGAAGCTGCCCATGGTTGATGCATAATTACCATGGTAACCTCTATACCACACAGCTCACTTCCTCTAACCAGCCTCCCTGGGGAACAGATATTCCTGCGTGATACCAGCGTTGGGGTTATTGACATTGTATGTGGGGAAAATAAATGAACAATTAAAAGCAAGACAAGTTGAATCCTTGTCTGTGGCTTCCTGAGAAAAGTTCTACCTTTATTTGGGGGTCTAATTAATACTGGCTGTCTGATCCGAAAGGTAATCATTGAGAGTTGATAGATTTGTTCTGGATAGTTCTGCTTTTCCTAAATACAAATATAAGAAATACAATTAATTAGAAGCAGTCCCTTTTCTGCTATTTCTGAGGAAGGCATGGATGGCTTTGGATTGAGGGACATGCTAATAAGGGCAAAGGTGATTGGACACTGTTGACCTTGTATCAGAGTCAAACTTCACCGAATCACAGGAGTTTAGAACTGAAAGGGACCTTAGAGAAAAAAAAGAATCTGGCCCCTCCTTTTACAAAGGAGGACACAGGTTTCAAGAGGTTAAGTGACTTGCGAAAGGTCACAAGTTACTGATAAAGAGCAGAGCTGGAACTGGAACCCTTGTCTTCTGAAGCCAAGACCAATGTTTCATCCACTCTGCTCTCCTACCTTTGGGGTTTTATTTCCACTTCTGATTTTCACAAATGAAAAGTCTATACCCTTCCTGTCTGCTTGATTAAAATCAATTCAGTCTAATGAACAGTAAGTTCTGTATTGGATGCTTAAAGATTGTAAGTGGGAAAAAATAGCTTATGCTTCATTCATACACCCATTAATTCCTTAACCCAACTATACATAGGGTGTCCCCAAAGTCTCCATGCCCCCGAAACTACTAAAGCTTAACGCTGCATCAAGACTTTGGAACAGCCTATAAATACACATACACAGTATATACATATATGTACATAGACACCTGAAATATATACATATATTATATATTAAATTATATTAAATTATACATTCATATGTTATCTATAAAATTACCTTTTGCCTAAATTTTGCAATGGCTTCTTAACTGGTCACCCTACCTCGGGGGTCTCTTTCTTCCCTCTATAGTCCACATACATAAACACACACACACACACACACATACACTTTGTTATTCAGTCATTCCAGTTTTTTCCAACTCTTCATGACCATTTTTGAGGGTTTCCTTAGTAAAGATATTGAAGTAGTTGCCCATTTCCTTCTTTAGCTCATTTTACAGATCAGAAACTGAGACAAACAGGGTTAAGTGACTTGTCCAGGATCACACAGCTAGTAAGTGTCTGAGGCTGGACTTGAACTCGGGTCTTCTTAACTTGAGGTCTGGTGCTCTATCCACTGCACCATCTAGCTGCTCTATATGTGTATATACACACAGACAGACAGATAGGTAGATAGATAGAGATATCTATGGATATATGGGTACACACACACACAAACATACTCACATATGTACATACATCTTGAGGCAGCCAGGTGGCACAAGGGATAGAGCACTGGGCTTTGAGTCAGGAAGACCTGAGTTCAAATCCAGCCTCAGACACTTACTAACTATGTGACCCTGGACAAGTCACTTAACCTTTTTTTGCCTCAATTTCCTCATCTGTAAAATGAGGATGATAATGATAGCACCTACTTCCCAGGGTTATCATGAGGATCAAATGACAACTATTTAATGAACATTTATTGTGTTTTTGAACATTTAAATGAAACTACTCTCTCCTAGATGTTCTCCTACCTTTCTGACCACTCTTCATTCTCACTTGTTGCTTCACCATCCATATTATGTTTTCCTCAAGCCTCCTGACCCCCCTTTCTTGTCTCTCTGCATTCTCTCTTGGTGACTTCATCAGTTCCTATGGGTTTCATGATCATTTCTATATATCCAGCCCTAATCTCTCCCTTGAGATACAGGACCATCTATATCAACTGCTTCTTGGACATTTCAAACTTATGTCACAGAGACATCTCAAATTCTACACATACCAAACAGAACTCACTGTCTTTACCTCTAAAACCACTCTTCTTATAAATTTCTCTCTTCTGTCAAAGGCACCACAATTCTAATAAACCCTCAGGCTTGTAACCTTGAAGAGTGTTCTACTTTTCTGTCTTCCCCATCCCCCTCTGTCCAAACCATTGCCAAACTTTGCTTTTCAACTTCCAAATCATTTCTTACATCTGACTCTGTTCTGTATTCGCATCTACACCACTAGAATTCAGGCTTCTAACACCTCTTACCTAGATTATGCAATAGTCTCCTAACCGGTCTTCTTGCCGTGCACCTCTTACCCTTCCAATCCATCTTCCTTACAGCTGCCAAAGTAATTGCTGTAAACACAATTCTTTTTTTTTCTTTTTGTGAGGCAATTGGAGTTAAGTGACTTGCCCAGGGTCACACAGTTAGGTAAGTGTCGAATGTCTGGTCTGATATAAGCACAATTCTTACCATGACACTCTCCTATACAGTAATCTCTAGAGGTTTCATATTGCCTTTAGGATAAAATATAAACTCCTTTATTTAGCTTTTAAAGTCCTTTACAACCTGGCTCCAACCTTTCTTCCCAACCTCACTGCACATTATATCCCACTCTGTGACCCAGTCAAACTAGCCTTCTTTCTGTTTTTCACACATAACCCCCCATCTCCCATTTCTGCGTTTTTGCATTTGCTGCCCTCCTTGCCTGGAGTACACTCACTCCTGACCTCTCTCTGCCTTACTGAATTTCTCTTCCTTCAAGACCCAGTTCAGGCACCTTCTTCTCTATGAAGCTTTTCCTGATCCACTCAGATTCTAATGCCTTTCCTTCCCAACTACCATATATTCATCGACCTTGCATTTATTCTCTGTATACTTATTCTGTATATACTTACATGCCTGTATCTGTTTGTTCTCAAAAGAACGTGAGCTCTTCAGAAATAGGTATTGTTTCTCTCTTTGTATCTGAATCTGCAGCACCTAGCAAAATACAGGGCACTTGGAGAAGGACTGGACCCATGTCTCTTGGTCACATTTCATAGAAGTAGAGAACTCTGGGTGAGGAAATTCTCTATTAATGCAAGTTAGCACCTTCTCTGAAACATAAAATCCTAGACTAAAGAGTTGCTTAGAGCACTGTGAGGTTAAATGACTTGCACAGAATCACCCAGCCAGTTGGTGTCAGAAGCAGTATTAAAATCCAAGGTTCTTGACTTCTAGGTATATTTTCTATCCACTGTAACATGTTGCCTCTTTACTGATGCATGTTATTTATTTATTTTCCTGACACATTTATTTAATAAATAGTTGTTGATTGATGTAGAGTTAATGAATGCATGAGAACATGAATAAAACAGAATTCTTGTGCTCTGATAATTTAGAGGCAGAAGGACTCCAAGATGTAGGATCTGAGGAACTGGTTTCAGTTACTCCGTTTGCCACTTACTATTTTTATGACTTGCATGAATTCACTTAACCTCTGTGGGTCTCAGTTTCTTGATGTGTCAAGTGAAAGTCTTACTAGGTGACCTCTAAGGTCCTTCCGAGATCTAGCTTTAGTATCCCATGATCCTATCAAGGAAGATATGACTTCCCAGTCATGTCTCTACCCTTCCTTCTCCACTCAGGCCATCATCTCTACCTTCTCCATACTGGAACAATGGTCTCTGCCCTTGGAATCATCTTGGGCCCTTTTTTGATGACAGTTGGAGTTTCCACTTCGATTTCCAGTTGTCCTTGATGTGCTATCTTCTCCTATGATCTCCTCAGAGTCAGGGAATGCCTAGCAGGCTTGTATTTGTATCACCAGTGCTGAGTACAGTGCCTGGAATATAACAATATTTTGTAAATTATCTATCCATTCATTATCCATTTATTATCTATCCATATAATCTGTTATCTATTTAGCTATTCTCCATTGATCAACTATTATCTATCTATCTATCTATTTATCTCAGGGATTCTTCATCTTTTTGTATCATGGACCCCTTTGACAGTCTGGTAAAGCCTGTGAACCCCTTCTCAGAATAATGTTTTTACATTCATAAATTACAAAGGAATCCAATTATTTTAAGATATAGTTATTGAAATATATTTTTTAAAAACCAAATTCATGGGGAGAGCTAGGTGGCACAGTAGATAGAGCACCGGCCCTGAAGTCAGGAGGACCTGAGTTCAAATCCGGCCTCAGACCAAGCACTTGACACTTACTAGTTGTGTGGCCCTGGGCAAGTCACTTAACCCCAATTGCCTAAAAATAAAAAAAAAATTAAAAAAAAGTTCACGTGTCTCAGATTAAGAACCCCTGATCTACACACACACACACACACACACACACACACACACACACACACACATACATATGTGTATATGTGCACATGTATATATATATGTATATATATACACACACACACAAAGTACTTTAGAAGTCAGGAGGAGGGGCAGAGCACTTCTAGCGGGAAGGATCAAGGTTGGTGTCATGGAGGAAGTAGCATTTGAGTTGATTCATAAAGGATGAGGAGGATTTAGACAAGTAGATATGAAGAGAAAAATGTTCTAGGCAGAGAGGAAAATGAACAGAGACAGTGAATTAGGGAGCTGAAAGGCATTTGTCACCACAAACAAGAAGGCAGAACAGTTGAACTGTGTAGGTAGAGAGCACCCCTGGACAATATGCCTGAAGAAGGCTCTCTCCTCTCTCCTGTTTCGAGAGCTGCTTGCTTCTAGCACATAAAAAAATTGGGAAAGGCAGGATTTCTTTACTGCAAGTTATAGGCTAGCCTATCTTACTGCTGTAAATCATACACTAAAGGTCAGGTTTTCCTTGAAGGAGAGAGAGAAGGAGCTGGGTGAAGTCAGGAGGGGGAGGGAAATAAGCATTTATATAGTGCCTACTATATGCCAGGCACTGTGCTAAGGACATGACAAATATTGTCTCATTTGATCTTCACAACCGCCCTATGAAGTAGATGTTATTTTTACTCCATTTTGCAATTGAAGACACTAAGGCAAACAGAGGTTAAATTGCTTGCCCTTATGGCTAGTAAGCTTTCCTGATTCAAAGCCCAGAATTCTATCTGTTGAGCCACAAGCTGCCTCTAAGAAGTGAGACCTCTTTAGGGGGAACAATGAATCTATTGGGTTTTCATGCTCCTGGATTGCTTTTCCTTGGTCTGTGTCTACTTTCTTTGTGCTGTGTGTCCTTGTGGGAGCTTCGTGTTCTGGGTCTTGCTGCTGAGCTGCCCAGGTTAGGTGGTGATGACTGTTGCACCAGGTGAGTAATATAGGTATGCATTCTTGAAGACACCGTCTGAGCCATTCTGCCTTCTGAAAGAAGTCCTTGTGTCAGAGGTTTCAGGACCCTGCACTCACAGATTTTGGGATTCTGACCAGATGGGGAATGCTGAGATGTCCAATCAAAAAGGCATTCATAGGAGTGATAATTTTTGTAATACAATATATGTAAGGAATCATTATAAGTATATCAAAGGGATTTAGGGAAAATATTAATTTCTGAAGGACAGCATGAAGCATTTATACAGAGACATGATCCTTGAATGCCTTGAGATTGGGACAGGTGATGCCAACAGAACTTCTTGCTTGGCAACGAATTATTTTGAACTTTTCAACCTGTAAGCTTGGTTACCATGGTTACCAGAGAGTCCAGAGGAATGGTGAGAGTGAGGTCCTTGGTAAGGAGCACAGTGTCTTTTCTTCCCTCCCTAGAATGCCTTGCAGGGGCAGTCCAAGGCTCCAGTTGTTGGGTCCATTAAGAATGGTGATAAGCTTTACTCAGTATCCATGTTTGTAGTATGGCTATTTGAGGTCACCTACCAGGGTTTTTGGCCACATTTTCACAGAGAAAACAGCAGGGTCATCTCTGAATGTCAGTGCCAACAAGTCAGGATACAATATACATGTAGATATTCTTTTGATCAATTAACAAGCATTTATTAAGCACCTACTATGTGCCAGGAACTGTTCAGGTCACCAGGGATATGAAGACAAAAATGAAGGACTCCATTGCCCTTAAGGAACTTGCATTTTATTGGAGAAGATTAAACATTCATAAAAATATATAAAATATAGACAAAAATAAATATAAGAGATTCCTCCCCTCACCCAGGATCAGGACACTAGCACTAGGGTAGAAAGGTGTCTCTTTAGCAGATATTTGAAGTAAAAATGGGATTCTAGGGGACATGAGTGAGGTGGGGCATGGAAGGATAGAGTAAAGCCAGATAGACAGAAGATGGAGGGTCTATCTAAAGACTGTAAAATTCAGAAAGGGTAGTTATCCACAGTAAATTAGAAAAGGTAGGTTGGATCAGGTAATAATAGAGGGTTTTAAATGCTTTAAAAAATGGACTTTTAACAAGGATCCATAACCCCCCACTCCATGGATAGATTTCAGTGGGTCAGGGAGAAGGGTGGTGTCTGTGAATCTGATGGAAAAAATACAATGAAAGATTTTCACCTCCCCTTTCAGAAAGGCAATCGAGAGCATAGGAGCTTATTGAGCACAGAAGTGACACGGGCAGACTTAGGAGAATCACTTTGGAAGCTCTGAGAAAGACGAGAAAAACGAGATTTGAGGCAGGGAGACTTGTTAGAGGCCATTGCAATAGTCTAGGCAAGAGGGGAGGAGTCAAATGGTGCTGAGGGAACAGAGAAAAGCACATATGCTTGTAGAGGGAGAAATGGTGATACTGGGCCATTGACTGGATGCATGGGGTGAAGAAGACTGAGTAGTAAAGGATGGCACCACATTTGCAAACTTGGGTGACTACAAGGATGATGATGCCTTTGAAAGAAATAGGGTAGTTCAGGGGCAGCTAGGTGGTGCAATGGATAGAGCACTGGCCCTGAAGTCAGGAGGACCTGAGTTCAAATCCAGCCTCAGACACTTGACACTTACTAGCTGTGTGACCCTGGTCAAGTCACTTAAAAAAAATAGGGTAGTTCAGAAGGGAGGTGCATTTAGGGGAAAAGATACCAACTTCAGTTCTGGATATGTTGGTAGAGTTTGAGATGCTTGTGAGACATCTAGTTTGAAATATCTACCAGATGATTGGAGACACAAAACTGAGCTCAGGAGAAAGGCTAGGGCTTGGTGTACAGATTTAGGAATCATCAGCATTGAGATAATCAATTAAACCAAGGGAGAAACTCCTGTAGTCCAACTGTAACTGATAGAAGGATTGGAGACCTGGAGGCACAGGAAGCTTCTGAAGTGCCCTTTAGATCATCAAAGAAAGATGTACCTGTGTGGTTTTACTGGGAAGTAGGTTGGGTGTTTTCGGACTGAATCTTTAAGAATTGGTAAGGCACATATTGTGTGTACACATATACAAACATACATATGTGTATATATATTCATGTGTATGTATGTGTATACATTTCAAAAGATCTGTTCTTTTTACCAATGCAGATCACAACTTCTTTATACCTTATTAGATGATCTAGATGATCTGCAGCTGTAAATGTATATATGGTATTTCAATAATCTTAATGCCGTTCTATTAAATGTATATATATTGGCTATTAAAACATATACACATATGTATGTATACATACATACACATATATGTGTTGTTCAGTCATGTCCTACTCTTCCTGACCCCATGTGGGGTTTTCTTGGCAAAAATCCTGGAGTAGTTTGTCATTTCCTTCTCCAGTGGATTTAAGGCAAATGCAAGTTAAGTGACTTACCCAGGTCATATAGTTAGTAAGTGTCTGAGGCTGGATTTGAACTTTGGTCTTCCTGACTCCAGGTCCAGTGCTCTATTCACTGAGCCATCTAGCTGCTTCTTTATACAGACATATAAAGGTGTATGTATGTATGTGTATATATATATATATATATATGCATAAATATGTGTATATATTTATATGTACATATACTTTTATATATCTATATAGATACACATATATACATACACACATATACAAATGTATGACTTTCAGAAAATTCAAAATGGTGGGAGGAAATACACTAGTCTAGAACTTTTTGGGGACAATATGAATCAATAGTGTTATGTGACAATTGAGAAACCTAATTTAAACTTAGAATTCATTAGGTTAGTGTTCAAGACTAAATGGTGATGGTATTCTTCCCTGGTCAGATTATACCTGTAGTATCATGTTCAGTTCTGATCACCACATTTTAGGAAAGACATTCATAAGCTTGGAGATGAAAACTGGGATGATGATAGTTCTAAAACTCCTACTATATGAAGATTGGTTTAAAGAACTAGAGATGTTTAACCTAGAGAAGAGAAAACTTAAGATAGATATGATAGTTGTCTTTCAGTGTTTCAAGGACTGCCAGAGGGAAGAACGAATGAATGAAAAAAAAAATAATTTACAAAGTATTTACTATGTTCCAGGTTATGAGCTAAGAGTTTAGAATTGGGGTTAGAGTTAGAGACTGAACCTCTGGTTCCATTGGTCTAGGGAACTACCAGATGAACAAACTCCTTTTACCAGTGAAGGCTGGCAACTAAGAGTCTTAGAGAGTTGGGTGTGGCTTTCCCATGATCACAAACTAGTATGTGTGAGAAGTGGGACTTGAACCCAAATGTTGCTTATTCAAAAGCCAAATTTTTACCCAGCATGCTATATTACTTCTTCATAAGCTGGGGAAACAAATACTAAAGTGAGATAGTCCCAGACCTCAAGGAGATTACATTTTATTGGGAGAGGAGGGGCAATACACACACACACACACCCACACACACACACATGTATGTATGTATGTATGTATATGCTGATTAGGAAAAAGGGAATAAATAGCTGTGCTTGATCCAGGAAAGCTAAACTTGAGACACTGAATATAAGATGCAAAGAAGAAAATGTATGCTTGATTTAAGGGAAGGAAATGTTCACAATTTAAAGAATTAGAAGTGCCCAAGTAACTGGAGATCTTCTAGTAAGTCCTGGGTAACCACTTATGGAATGTATTGCAAAGGGGAGTCTTGTTCATGTATGTTTTGGACTAGGATGCCCCTCAGGACTGTTACAACACCAATCTACTTTCAGAGGACAAGCTTCAGAACCCTTAGCTTGGTGGTCCTTGGGTTACAGTCACAGTTTCTTGCTGTGCCTGTAATCTAATTCTTTTTTTTTTTTTTTTTTTTTTTCTGCTTAGAAGAACCTACTAAAGCTTGGACTTCACTGGCATAACCTTCAAGAAACCAGGGTTGCCTCCATGCTGCCAAAGAGTAACATGTGGAAAATAATAGTTATAGTGATTCTTTATTGATTTAAATAACTGATGAACAAAAAGAAGGAAATGAGACATGGTAGGAAGATACGTTGACTGGGAAAATGGAGACCTGGTTTTGGGTTCTAGCTCTGCAACTAATTTAGTGCAACCTTAGGAAAATGACTTCCCTTTCTAAACCTCTTTTAGCCAATTGAGGGGGTCTAACCCGGGGAAGCCCCAAGGTTTCTTCTACTTCAGATGTGATGATTTTATCTCACTCCATTCCTAAACAATGCTAAATATGAAAATGTACTATGCAATATTTGGGGTTTGAGGGTCTGATGTTTTTCTTAAGCTCAAGAAATCTCCTCAGGGAGAGAGTTTTAAATAACACTGTCACCAAACCACTTGGTTATCTTAATTTGCTCACTGTTTTACTTGAATATAAACAGCCTGAGCCTAAAAAAATAGGGAAAAAATAAGTCTATGAGCTATGATAGTTTCTTCCTATTTTGAAAGGGAATTTGACCTCCAAATGTATAATTGATCACAGCAGCTGGTTCACAAAGGTAAACATTGCCTGAAATGTGTTTATTGATCATCAGTGACCTGTATTTCTGTTAATAGTCTAAGTTATTTTACAGAAAAATGTTATTTTTGAATCATAGTGTTTTAGAATCTTAGCATTATGAGATTTTAGGATATTAAAGTTGGGATGGCATGAGCAAAGATGTAGGGTTAGAAAAGTGAAAAGCATACTTGGGAATATGTGAACAGTCTGATTTGGCTAGAATAGAGGCTTTGTCTTCTAGAATAATAGGAGACAGGGGCAGCTAGGTAGTGTAGTAGATGGCACAATGGCCCTGGAGTCAGGAGATTCTGAGTTCAAATCTGGCCTCAGATATTTACTAGCTGTATGACCCTAAACTAGTCACTTAACATTGATTGCCTCTTAAAAAAAAAGAATAATAGGAGACAAAATTAGGAAAGATTAGATGGAGTCCACTCAATGGAGAGTTCAAATATCAGGGTGAGCTTGGACTTTATTCAGTGAACAAAGGGATAAGCATTGAAATTTTTTGAGTAAGGATAGGGAGGGGGGAAGAGCAGAGAGGAGGGTGATATGATCAGGTCTTTACTGTCAGGAGGGGGCCATCTCTAGCCATTCTGATAGATATCTTGCCACTGGACCAAGATGGCTCTGGAGGTGAAAGTGACTTTGAACAGCCCTCCCTCATTTTAATCCAATTCAGTTGCAATTCATGGCGTTACCTCCCTGACCTTACGGTCCTCTTTGAGAACAAAGGACAAACAATAACAACTGTCAGGATATTGATCCACCTGAGGTGTCTAGGATGTAATGAAAAGAGCAATAGCTTTGGAATCAGGAGAGTGAGGTTGAACTCCTAGTTCTTCTGTATTTTAGCTGTGTTCCTTGGAAGTCACTTCTTGTCTCTGAGCCTCAGTTTCTCCATCTGTGAAATGATGGACTTGGACTAGAAGATCCCTAAATCCTTTGTTAATCTCTGATTAGGTGTGAGGAAAGAGGAAGATGGAGGAGTAACAATGGTTTTGAATAGTTTGGTTACTGGGAGGATAGTAACATCATCAAGAGAAATAGGAAAGTAAGGAGAGCCAACCTGGGAGCAAGTAGAATTGGGTTTTGACCCTTCTGAGTTTCAGATGATAGAACATTTAAATAGAAACTATGTGTCATCTCTGAGGAAGTGGCATGAAATAGAAATTGTGAGGCAGCAAGTTCTTTAATCCTACCCTGTTGCTGCTTAGCTCAAAATACCTATTACCATGAGCTTGGTTACCATCTGTGTGTAGGCCCATTAGGCATTAGTAGCTAAATCATAGGTAGTGGAGGAGAAGGAGAAAGACAGTAGGAGAAAATCAGGAGAAGGAGAAAAAGAGGAAGAAGAAAGGGTCTGGCCACCCTTTCTTTGAAAGTGGCTCATCGAGAGGGTGGATCCAAGATGGCAGAGGGAAAGCAGTGACTTGCTTGAGCTCTCCCTCAAAACCCTCCAAATACCTACAAAAAATGGCTCTAAACAAATTCTAAAGCAGCAGAACCCAGAAAAAAAAAACAGAGTAAAACAAGTTTCCAGCTGAAGACAACCTGGATGGCTGATCAGAAAGGTATATTGCGCCGGACGGGGAGAGGAGTGCAGTTTGGCGTGGGCACACAGGCCA